>NC_133526.1:88359289-88660589 GCF_048544455.1 Silene latifolia
TGAAAATAGGATTAGAAACATACCTTTGATGAGAACTCGTGAATTTGAGCAAGAAAAATCGAGATTAAGGGGGATTTGCAGGGAAATCGCGAAAAAGGGGAAGAAACTAGGGTTTTTTCTCTGATTTTTGATTTTATGAAAGTGAATGAATGAATGAATAAAGTAGTAAAACTTCCCTTATGAGTTTGCATTCTGATCTCGCGCAGGGGTCGATCGACCACCTGACCTGGTCGATCGACCAGTCTTCACTTGTGCAGCTCTCGGGTTGTCGCGTGATGGTCGATCGACTACATGACCCAGTCGATCGACCAATCTCTCTTATACAGTAGCTTCTGCCTTTTCCTCCTCAGTTGATCGACTGAGTAACTTAGTCGATCGACTGCAAAAGCTGGCAATTAAACTCAAAATCGTCAAAAATTCATTTTGCCACTGCAATTTCCCGTTCTTCTCTCATGAATATTCAGTAAACCACCCTACGCACTTTGCATAAAATAAATTCCTGCAAAAATTCTCAAAGGCGCACATTTTGCAAACCAAGAAATTGTTGATTAAAAAGAAATAAGCTAAAGGTCCTAATGCAAATTAATTGAAATAAAACTGTAAAGTTCCTAATTACAAAGGTTTACAAGCCGGGTTGCCTCCCGGTTAGCGCTGGTTTAAGAGGTCCCGCACGACCTTTTTTACCTCAGTTTGCAGCTTCTAAAATTGGGTCAAAGTACAGTACTTCGACCTGCCCAACGAAATCGTCTGCACCGTGATAATGTTTCACATATTGGCCATTAACTTTGAACCTTTCTCCAGCAGAGGTCTCCAATTTAACTGATCCGAATTTTGTAACTGCTGTGACCGTATAAGGGCCAGTCCACCTGGACTCCAGCTTACCAGGAAATAAATGGATACGTGCGTTAAAAAGAAGTACCTTATCGCCAATATGGAACTCGCGCTTGATGATTCTCTTGTCGTGCCAGCGCTTTGTTTTCTCTTTGTAGATCCTAGCATTATCATAGGCCAAAGACCTAAATTCCTCCACTCATTCAATTTGTGTCATGCGTTTCTCACGAGAGAGGTTAGGATCCAAATTCAAATCACAAATAGCCCACCAAGACTTACGCTCCAACTCAACAGGTAAATGACATGTCTTACCATAAATCAATCGGTATGGTGACATCCCGATTGGCGTCTTAAACGCGGTTCTATAAGCCCATAAGACATCATCTAACTTAAGACTCCAATCTTTCCGTGATTTAGAAACAACTTTAGCTAAGACTTCTTTCAATTCTCTGTTAGAAATCTCAACTTGACCACTAGTTTGGGGATGATACCCCAAACCTCTACGATGTTGGACACCGAATTTAGTCAATAAAGCACTAAGTTGTTTTTCTTTAAAATGCATTCCCCCATCGCTAATGACAACCCTAGGGACACCAAAACGAGGGAAAATAATCTTTTTAAACAGTTTAATCACGGCCCTTGCGTCGCAATGGGGAGTAGCGATAGCTTCTACCCATTTGGACACATAATCTACAGCTACGAGGATATAGAAAATCTCAACCTCAAGAATGCCTACCTGTGGCAGCTCATGTCTCTTGGAAATATTCCCCGATTTTTGACAAGCATCGCACTCAGCAACAAAATTGCGACTATTTGCATGCAAAGTTGGCCAATAGAAACCAGATTGGAGTACCTTTGCCACAGTCCGGGACGGACCATGATGACCACCATAGGCAGAAGAGTGGCAAGCTTCTAGGATATCCTTCACCTCCCATTGAGGCACGCATCTCCGGATAAGACCGTCTGCGCATTCCTTGAAAACATAAGGATCATCCCAAAAGTATTGTCTAGCATCATAAGCGAACCGCTTCTTCTGCTGCCATGAAAGCTCGGGTGGTATCCTACCCGTCACAAAGAAAGTTAGCAAAATCAGCAAACCACGGAGGTGGATAAGACCCTGAAGTAGTAATAGCTAACAGACTCTCATCAGGAAAAGAATCATTAATAGGTAACGAATCCTCCCTTTCTATCAGCTGCAGACGAGATAAATGGCCAGCCACCACATTCTCTTCTCCTTTCTTATCTCTGATCTCCAAATCAAACTCCTGCAAAAGGAATATCCACCTCAAAAGCCTCGGCTTCGCATCCTTCTTAAGAAAGAGAGTCTTCAGCGCTGCATGATCAGTATAAACAACAACCTTAGAACCTAACAAATAAGATCAAAATTTATCTAAGGCAAAAACTACAGCTAAAAACTCCTTCTCAGTGGTATAATAATTGACTTGAGCCTCATCCAGAGTTCAGCTCGCATAGTATATGGCATTCAAAACTTTGTTCTTCCACTGTCCCAAAACCGCACCGATCGCATAATCGCTGGCATCACACATAATCTCAAATGGGAGATCCCAATCAGGCGGCTGAATGATTGGTGCAGAAACTAGAGCCTCCTTCAACCTGTTAAAAGCTAAAAGGCACTCATCGAGAAACTCAAAGACAAAGATCCTTAAGGAGCAATTGTGTAAGTGGTTTAGCAATTTTTGAAAAATCCTTAATGAAACGCCGATATAAACCAAATATGACCAAGGAAACTCCTCACTCCTTTAACATTCACGGGAGGAGGCAATTGCTCAATCACCTGCACTTTTGCTTTATCAACATGTATACCTTTATCAGAAATCAGATGCCCTAACACAACTCCCTCATTGACCATAAACTGACACTTTTCCCAGTTTAAAACAAGATTAAAATCAATACAACGCTGCATGACTTTATCAAGGTTAGCTAAACAACGATCAAAGTCATTACCATAAACTGAGAAATCATCCATAAATACCTCCATAATGTTCTCTATATAATCAGAAAAAATCCCCATCATGCACCTCTGAAAGGTAGCTGGGGCGTTACACAATCCGAAGGGCATCCTGCAGCACGCAAAAACCCCCCGTGGACAGGTAAAAGTGGTCTTACTCTGATCATCCGGATGAATAGGGATCTGAAAGAACCCTGAATATCCGTCTAGAAAATAGAAAAATTTGTTAGAAGCAAGTCTTTCAGTCATTTGGTCAACAAAAGGGAGGGGGAAGTGGTCTTTCTTGGTGGCGGCATTCAACTATCTATAATCAATGCACATCCGCCACCCTATCACTACTCGTGTTGGTATTAATTGATTTTTCTCATTTTTAACCACGGTAGTCCCTCCTTTCTTTGGAACTACCTGAACTGGGCTAACCCACTTGGAGTTGCCAACTGTATAAATAATACCTGCATCGAGTAGTTTCATCACCTCAGCCATAACAACTTCCTGCATCTTCGGGATCAACTTGCGTTGACCCTGTCTGTAAGGCTTGTGGCCTTCCTCCAGCTCTATTCTGTGCACGCAAATATCAGGGCTGATGCCCTTAATATCATCCAAAGAGTAACCTAAAGCCTTCCTGTTTTTCTTAAGCACACACATCAAAGCAGATAGCTGGTCATCATTAAGCTTAGCACTAACAATAGCTGGGTACTGCTCTGTATCATCTAGAAAAACATACTTAAGATTAGGAGGAAGTGGCTTACGCTCAGGCACCTTTACCTCTACAGCGCAGACAGAATCAGCTTCAATGGTATAACAAGTGTTTACCAAATTCTCGTTAGCCAGGCTCAAGAGCATCTCATCTTCTTCCTCTGTGAGCTTGTAGCTTTCCATTGAGGCTACCAAAGCATCTGGCTCCTCAGCATTCTCCGCTGTACTACCTGCACACTCATCTAAACGAGTTAGATCAGCTAAGGGGTCCTTGGCTAAGGATTCCCTCCAATTATAATTAACAGCCCTGTCAACAATATCAATGGAATAACACGTGTCATCATCAGCAGGTTCAGTAGCCTTACGAGCAAGACTAAAGTCAATGGTGTCATCCCCTACCTCTAAAGTAATGATTCCGCGTTTGACATCTATTACAGCTCTAGCTGTATGTAAAAATGGTCTACCTAAAATAATAGGTATCTGACTGTCCTCTGCAATGTCCAAAACAACGAAATCGACAGGAATAAAAAACTTACCCAATTGAACGGGTACATCCTCTAAGACTCCTAAAGGTCTCTGAGTCGATCTATTTGTCATCTGAAGTGTAATATCGGTCACCTTAAGTTTACCAATATTTAGCCTTTCGCAAACAGAGTATGGTATGACACTGACACTGGCCCCTAAATTGCAAAGGGCCTTTCTAATTTCATGGTTACCTATCATGCAGGAAATTGAAAAACTACCTGGGTCCTTTAATTTATGTGGTATATTAATTTGCGAAAGAGCATTGCATTCCTCCACGAAAGCAACATTACCATCATCATGAAAATTTCTCTTACGATTCAAAATGTCTTTCATAAATTTAGCGTAAGAGGGTACCTGGGTAATTAGGTCAGTGAAAGGAATGGTTACCTCGAGATTCTTGACCATCTCCAAAAACTTACCAAACTTGCGCTCCAGCTTAGTATTCTTTAAACGCTCCGGATACGGGACTGCAACACTGGTCGTAGGATCAGTGACCTTCGGCTTCCGTAAGTTTAAAACCTTCGTCAAATCATCAATAAGTGTAGAATCATGCAAACTAGTTGACGGATTTGCGTCCTGCACTGAAGACCCGGTCGATCGACCATTGGACTCGGTCGATCGACCAATCATGTTGGACGTGAACAGTTTCTTGTCAGAAACTGTTTCTTCAGGAACCTCAGTCGATCGACTGCTGTTGGTGGTCGATCGACCACCTGTGCTGGGCCTGAATAGTTTCTGATCAGAAACTTTTTCCTCAGGAATTCCGGTCGATCGACTGCTGTTGTTGGTCGATCGATCCGCTTGATCGCAATATAGTTCGTTTTCGCACCAGAATTTAAACTAGCCTCTTCATCATTTCCCGAGTCTCCTCTTGGCTTATCGGGACCTTCATAAGAGAGGCCACTTATGAGATTAATGGCATTAATCTTTTCAATTGGCCCCTCACATTTGCTTGAAGAATTGGCGACTTGCTTAGCCTCTATATTCTCCAACTGCTTCACAAAATTCTTTGTGGACTCAATCCCGGCTGCTTCTATTTTCGCCACTTGAACCAAAAGAGTTCGGACCATTTCTCTCAATTCCGCGGTCTCATCTGAATTATGGACAGGAATTTCAACTCTTTCCTTGGAAGCTTCAGAGGCCTCGAGCTTCTCGAGACGGGCATTAATAGAAGTAATGAGTTGTTGGAGCTTGTGTCCTCCACAAATTCGTGTGATAACATTTGTAAATCTCTTACAGGTTCACAAGGGTATACTTCATATATTTAATCAGTTGATTAACGTTTACCTAATAACGGTTGGCTTGCTAGAAAGTTTGACGTTATTATCATACAGATGGCGGTGATCAACTGGTCCCTAAAGGTCACGCTTATAGGACGTATTTGAGAAATGTGGTTATAGAAATATAATTACATTGATGCCCAAAATGACTAAAAAGTTAGTCAATGTGTTGATGAGATAATTATTTAATGAAAATTAAATAATATTAAGTTGAGATGAATTAACTGTCAATTCGTAAATTAAATATAATAAGTTATATTTAATTAAATATATATAAGGTTAGTTTGAAAGAATTAATCTGTTAATTCGTAATTAAATATAATCAGTTGTATTAAATATCAACAAGTTGAATGTGTCATAGTGGTAATAGTGAGGGTACACAAGCCAAGAGGTCATGGGTTCGATCCTCACTAGATGACAATTTAACACACTTTATATATTTTTGGAAAGACCAAAAATAAGGAAATTTAATTCCTTATTTTCGGATCACATTGGCCGAAATTAGGAGATGTAAATCTTTCCTAATTGATTTCGGATTTCGGTCTATATAAAAAGAAAGGTGGAGAATTATTTCTAACCTAATTTTTTTCTGACCTGCCTCCTCTTTCTCATCACAAAAAAAGCACAAAGACAATAAAAGTTTACAGAAAATTTTAGATTGATTTCTAGCATAATCAAAGGGTATATCTTAGATCGTCTTGGGTGCAACTAATAGGCGAATATCAATTTTGATATTGTTCTTAGGCCAATTTTGCAAGGACCCGAGGTTAATTCTAAATCTTTTTACTTATGCTTATGTATTTTATTTTATGACCATAGATCATCTTTATTATATCGTTATAATCCTTCATGTTAAAGGGAAGTATAAAGATTATTTCCACAATTTGTTGGAGCTGGTGTCCTCCACAAATTAGTGTGATAACATTTGTAAATCTCTTACAGGTTCACAAGGGTATACTTCGTATATTTAATCAGTTGATTAACGTTTACCTAATAACGGTTGGCTTGCTAGAAAGTTTGACGTTATTATCATACAGATGGCGGTGATCAACTGGTCCCTAAAGGTCACACCTATAGGACGTATTTGAGTAATGTGGTTATAGAAATATAATTACATTGATGCCCAAAATGACTAAAAAGTTAGTCAATGTGTTGATGAGATAATTATTTAATGAAAATTAAATAATATTAAGTTGAGACGAATTAACTGTCAATTCGTAAATTAAATATAATAAGTTATATTTAATTAAATATATATATATATAAGGTTAGTTTGGACGAATTAATCTGTTAATTCGTAATTAAATATAATCAGTTGTATTTAATATCAACAAGTTGAATGTGTCATAGTGTTAATAGTGAGGGTACACAAGCCAAGAGGTCATGGGTTCGATCCTCACTAGATGACAATTCAACACATATTATATATTTTTGGAAAGACCAAAAATAAGGAAATTTTATTCCTTATTTCGGTCAACATTGGCCGAAAATTAGGAGAGTAATATCTTTCCTAATTAATTTGGTAATTCGGTCTATATAAAAGAAAGGGAGAGAATTATTTCTACCCTAATGCTTTTTCTTGACCTTGCCTCCTCTTTCTCATCACAAGAACACAAAAAGACAATTAAATTTTACAGAAAATTTTAGATTGATTTCTAGCATAATCAAAGGGTATATCTCAGATCGTCTTGGGTGCAACTAATAGGCGAATATAAATTTTGATATTGTTCTTAGGCCAATTTTGCTAGGACCTGAGGTTAATTCTAAATCCTTTTACTTTTGTTTATGTATTTTATTTTATGACCTTAGATCATCTTTGTTAAATCGTTATAATCCTTCATGTTAAAGGGAAGTATACAGATTATTTCCCACATGAGTGTCACAACGGCACTCATTTCATCACTTTGCTTTCGTGATTTTCCACGTGAACTCCCAAACTCAGCTCTATGGACTGCCATTTCCTCAATAGTATTCCAACCTTTATTCTGACCGGTATTGTTTTGGAATCTACCATTCGCAGCTGCGTCCAGGATGACCTTGTAATCATCATATAAAGCATTATAGAATAAATTGCAAAGGTACCACTGCTGGAAACCATGGTGAGGGACAGACCGAACCAAATTCTTGAAACGTCCCCATGCTTCACAAAATTCCTCATCATTTCCTTGTTGGAAATTTATGATTTTACTTCTCAAAGCATCAGTCTTTGCAAGTGGGAAATATTTTTTGTAGAAGGCTAATGCTAGAGATGTCCAATCTGTGACTCCAGCTGCTGCCCTATCAAGGTAGTGGTACCAATCTCACACAGAATCCTTCAAGGAGTACATGAACATCACCCCCTTTACTTCATCCTGAGTCACCCCAGTAATGCACAGGTATGGAACAATGAGAGTCCGTGAAAATTTCCATATGCTTCAAAGGATCCTCGTCCGGTAGACCAGCAAACTGATTTCGCTCCACTAAATCGATATAGGAGGAACGAAATTCGAAGTGACCGGTAGTAGGGGTAGGTAATACGTGCCCCTTTGGAAGGTGCTGCTCTTTTGGCTGAAGATTGTCATATATCGTAGCCATATTCGCAAAACTGAGAGTACTCAAGCCTTTCTCTCAAAAACCTGTCTTCTAACTGTGCAAAAGCAAAACTAGAAGCAAGGGTAAGCAACGGCCTCAAGGAACCAAAGTTCCTTGAGACAAAAGAAATAAACTAAAAATAAAGCAAACAGAATTACACCGTCTCCCCGGCAATGACGCCAAAATTTGATAGCGTCGTTTTGTATCAAAATTTAATTTATAATTCCAAACTAAAACTATAGCTAGTGATAGTAAGGGTCGAACCACAGAGAGACAAGGTCAATTATATTTGCTATTTCCAGTCTATAAAAAGTAACAATTAAGTGGGGTGTTTGAAATTGTTTGATTCTACAAACTAATTGACAAAATAAGAGAACTCGCAAATAAGATAAAAGAGAGATTAGGAACTTCGGTTCACCATGGCTAAGGTCGGGTCAAAAAGGTAATAGAGGTCTTGTAAAACGGTCTCAGGGAACATGAGCAAGTCCTTCGATCAATGCTCAATAACCTTACGGTCTTCTAATTCCCAAGAATTTCTCAAAGCCTTCACTCAAAGGAAATTCCAAACCCAATGAAAACCTAACCTACTAATCTTTCAATCTAGCAAGACGGGTTTATCAAAAGATAATAAGATCGATACGAAAGAATTCATACTAACAAAACAACCCTAATTTATGACATGGTTCACCTCGTTCCCAATCAATAAAATTAGCTATGCATAATTAAAACTATAACAATTGCAAAATTGACAACAAAGAATACGTTTGACATGATTGAATTGAATTAAAGACAAAAGACAAGAACTGAATTGCTGAAATTAAATTGGTAACAGCAAGAATTGAATTAACAAGAAATTAAAGAAGAAGGAATTTTCATAAAAGCTTACTAATTAAATGATGAATAAAGCAATTGAATTCGGGATTCGTCGTCCCTCTTTCTTGTCTCCAAACTAGATCTAAAACTGAGTTCTTCAATAATAAAAAAGCATAACCTAAATTATTCTGCGTTCTACTGATAAACGATGCCAAAAGTTAATTACAATTGGGCCTTTAAAAAGTCTAACACGAAAAATCAATCTCAGCTGCGCGGCGATCGACTAAGGGGCATGGTCGATCGACTGGTCAATGCAGTGCAGTAGCCTCTGCTGAAATCCCACGGTCGATCGACTGAGCAGGTTGGTCGATCGACCAACTTAGCTATGCAGCAACTCCTTCTTTCTTCAAATCAGCCACTTCACTTCAATGTACGCATCCCGAGGTGAGTGAGTCCGAACTCCCTTCTTCTAAGCTTCCCTGAAGTTGCCTCCGGAGGACGATTTAGGCTTGATTTAGCTCACTTCCACTCATTCCTACAATAAATCATAGAAAATGCAAAGTAAACCGTTTCGGGAGAAATAGTAGTTTTAAGCTAACGAATATGCATGGAAATACGTGCCAAAACTGCAAATAAAGTGTATTGAATATGCACGTATCACAATGGCAAGGAGCTCTTTCTCGGTGGTATCATAGTTCACTTGGGAGGGATCAAGAGTCTTGCTTATATAGTAGATGGCATGTAGATCTCTCCCTGCCCGTTGGCCAAGAACCGCTTCAACGGCGTAGTTACTAGCATCACACATAATCTCGAATGGTAATTCCCAATTTGGAGGTTGAATGATCGGTGCCGAGATTAGTCCTTCCTTGATTCTATTAAAGGCTTCAACACACTCATCAGTGAAATGGAATTGGGCATCTTTAAGTAAGAGTTGAGTGAGGGGTTTCGCTATTTTTGAGAAGTCTTTTATGAAACGGCGATAGAAACCCGCGTGACCGAGAAAACTTCTCACCCCTCTAAAATTTACGGGAGGTGGGAGTTTCTCTATCACCTCAACCTTAGCTTTATCGACTTCGATGCCCTTTTACGAGATTAAATAACCCAAAACAATTCCTTCATTGACCATGAAGTGACACTTTTCCCAATTTAAAACAAGACTAACATCTTCACACTTTTGTAATACAAGAGAGAGATTATGCAAACATGAGTCAATGTCTTTTCCATAAACGCTAAAATCATTCGTAAAAACTTCCATTATGGTCTCTAGGTAATCGGAGAAGACACTCATCATGCATCTTTGGAAAGTGGCGGGGGCATTACACAAGCCAAAAGGCATCCTCCTATATGCAAAAGTACCATAAGGGCATGTGAAGGTGGTCTTGTGTTGGTCATCCGGGTGTATAGGGATTTGAAAGAATCCCGAATACCCGTCAAGGTAGCAAAAGAACTTGTTGGAGGCTAACCTCTCAAGCATTTGTTCAATGAATGGTAGGGGAAATGAGCCATTCTTGTTGTGGAATTCAATTTTCGATAGTCAATGCACATACGCCAACCGGTGATCTTCCTTGTGGGTATTAGCTCATTCTTTTCTTTTGTCACTACCGTGGTATCTCCTTTCTTAGGCACCACTTGAACGGGGCTAACCCACAAAGAGTCCGATATGGGATATATGATTCTCGCATCAAGTAATTTCATAACCTCTCCTTTGACAACTTCTTACATGTGGGGGTTTAATCTCCTTTGAGATTGAATGGTAGGTCGATGGTCCTCCTCTAGATGAATTCTATGCATACAAAAGTTGGGACTTATCCCCTTAAGGTCATCTAGACTATAACCTATAGCCTTTTCATGTTGCTTCAACACATCAAGCAATTTTCCCAATTGGTTTTTATCAAGTTTTTCATTAACAATTACGGGTTTGGTCTTAGATTCATCAAGGAAAGCATATTTCAAATTTGGGGGAAGGGGTTTTAAAGTTGGAATTTGTACCTCACTTTCCTCCTTTGAAGGTTCATTGAGAACTTGCTCCATTTCCATTAGACACTCCATTCTCATAGCATGTTCAACTTGTTCTTCATGCTCATCAATTTCGTCATACTCAAATTCCATGACAAATTCTTCTTGCTCTTCGACTTGTAAGATGTCTTCTAGGATTGATTGCTCATGTTCTATAGGTTGATATGCCTCCATAAGGATGTTATGTACTAATTCGGATTGCTCATGAGTAAGTTCTTTGTTAGCTAGAGCGGCCTAAAAAAGATCTACTTCTAATTCCCAATGCATATTTTTGGCCTTACTTGCTTCCAAGGCTTCCAATGCTTGCATGGGGTCTTTGAAGAAAGGTATACTTAAGTGGTCCTCAACAAAACAATTTATAAAATCCATCTTGCAAAATATCGAACAACTTGAAAATAATTAGAACAAACCTTGAGGAGTTTTACTTCCCCAAGGCAACGAAAGACACAATTAATAACAATCTAAGAAAATCAAATCAAGTTAACACCGTCCCCGGCAACGGCACCATTTTTGGTCGGGTTTTAAATCACTCGGAGCTTTACTTTTCGGTTACTTGTCGTTAGGAGTGTACCTAGACCAAAAAAATATTTATAACTTCACAAACAACTCTACTATTAGTAAAGAGGCAAGTAAAGGTTGGATCCCAAGGGACGGGTATTGATGTAGGATTTTAGATTGCAAGTAGCGGTGTCTAGGGGTATCACGATTTGGGGTTGAGATGAGAAGATCACTAAACTAAATAGCAATAAAAGTAAACAAGCAAGATGATTAAAAAGGGATGTAAACAATTAATTGAAAGCACTAGGGTGTCATGGGGTCATAGGGGATTCATGGGAATTGATCATACAAACATATTCTCAAATTATAAGCAAGCAATTATTGTTGTGATGGATTGAGTTGGTTTATATCTTACAATCCTAGGAAGGTTTGGGTCCCGGAGCCAAATCGATTATATTGTAAAACACCTATAAGTCGACTTAATCCTCCCTACTCAACTATATGCATGGTCTAATGAGACTCGAGTTGGTTTATGTCTTACAAGTCTCATTGAAAAGGTAGGTGATGGGTAAAAAATGCAAGGATTCATAGGCTTTCATTTCATCAAACATAACATGTGCATAAGTTGAGATTACAACAAGCAAGCAAATAAACTATGAAAACATATTAAATTAAGCATGAATCATTCCCCATGTTGGTTTCCCCTAATTACCCATTAACCCTAGTTAAGGAAACTACTCACTCATTATCAAGTTTGACATGTTAACAAGGTTGTTAATCACATTAACAAAGCAAAACATGATGAATAAATGAAGATGATTAACAATAATTAAAAAGGGATTAAGAGGATTATACCTACTAATGATTCCAAAATAAAGCAAAGAATAATAGAAGTACTTGATGATTGATTGGAAGGTTGTCAATCTCCCAATAATAACCCAAATAATCTTCAATTACCCAAAATAAATGATGAACAAAAGAGAAATTAAGGAAATGAGATTTGTATTAAGATTTGATTAGAAGTTTATTACAAGATTAAGAAGAGATTAGAATGATATAAACTATACTATGGATTGATAAGAAGAACATGATTCATCTAGTTAGACTAATGGGGTATTTATAGTGGGGATTAAGTACACAAATTAGGGTTTACTAAGGGCTTAAATGACGATTAAGTCCTTGAGTAATCGCTCTTCTCAGAAAAGATGCGATTCTCCTTTTTGCCAGTCTTTCATAAATATGCGCATCTTTCATGGAGGGAGGAAAGGACGTATGGGACTGTAAGGGAATCTGAGCGTCCATGGTGTCGGGATGAGCGGATTTCCTGGTGGATGGACGGGCGTCTTGATGGATGGACGAGCGGATTGTGGGTGGCTGGACGGGCGTCCCTTCTGCAAAGACGCTCGGATTCCTCACTTATTGGACGGGCGTCTTCTTTGTTGGACGGGCGGATTGTGTCACAACTTCCTTTTCTTCATTTCTTCTTCCAATATTCCTCCGGGATTTAGTCGGGGATGCAAGTATTTCTTCATCATTGCCCATCTACTCTAATATGTACAAAGGCCTTCTAGTCTTGTCTTTTCTTTGATGCTTGGTCATTAGATTCGATCAATTTAGCTCCATTTTGCCATGAAAATGCTAGGTTTGCTCTCCTCCCCTACCAAAGGAACAAAACCTCAAAGAATATGCAAAACAAAGGACTAAAGATAGTAAATGACTCAAATATGCACTAAAAAGCATAGGAACGAGGCTAATTCGGGAACTAAATGTGCTCAAATAATGGTCACATCAGATGACTACATAGTCTTCCTTACGGTGTGCCTCCCAAAGTCACCGTGTCAGTAAACGGATCCCTAAACTGGGTGGGTATTACAGCCTTCCTCCTTAAAAGAAACTTCGTCCCTGAAGTTTGTCTCATTCTCCAATAGTATCGCAACAAGGCAACAAGAAATATCACTGATACGCATTTATTTGGCCATTTCCCCTCTTCATTTTTGTGCATTTTTACTCCTTTTTTAGACGGTTTTGCATGTCTTTGCTCGTAATTTGTGTCCTGATTCCCTGTCCTATGTACTTGTGCCTTACGTTGCACGTTTTGAGACGGAAAAGGGAGAATGGGAGCAAGAAAGACGCTATTAGAGGCTAACATGAGGAGAAGAAGAAGAGAAGCCTGAGAGTGCATCCTCAGCCGGTAGGCCGGCAGCCGGTAGGCCGGCAGCCGGTCGGCTGGCAGCCGGTCAGCCGGCTGGGATCCCCATCCCTTAGAAGACTTGAAAAATTGGTGAAAAATATACAGGGAGTTCCTAGCCGGGTAGCCTACCGGCAGCCAGGAGCGGAGCCAGGATTTGAAGTTATGTCGGGCTAAAATTTCGAAACCGTTGAAACGAAAAAAAATTCTAGGTTCGAAATTGGGTGGAACCTATATTTATAACTTATAAGAAATGATAATATGTTGAATTTGTATGCGGGTAAAATTTAAATAAATCTAAGTACCTCTCGATTTCACAAGAATGTTGTTTTACGAGAAATATTTCAATACAAAAAAATTCGTGTGTCTTCCGGGAGGACCGTACTCCTTATTTCCAAGCCTTTATAATATTTTATTGGTAGATTGCCTTTATGTGTAAGGAGGATGGTTCTACCGGAGGATACAAGAATATTTCTTAAATAAATATAAGTACTATTTATATATGCTACTTGTACAAAAAGTTGAGAATAAGACGGAGTAATTTTAAAGAAGAAACATACATATACAGATTTCCCTTTTTTTAAACAAATTGGTAATTTAATTTTATAAATTATGGACTATAATATTACGGAGTATATTTTTATAAAAATAAAAGTCAACGATTCACCTCGGAAAAACGAAAACTTCATATATGAAACAACGGGGAGAGAGTAATTTAATTATATGATTTACCGACTAATAATTATTTTTTGGTTACACACCGACTAATAAATTGCGGAGTATATTTTTATAGATTATGAATGTAAAAAATTATCCTCGGAAAAAAAGAAAAACTAGGGGAGTATGATTAAATAACTTTATTTATTGGAACGTAAAAAAAAGGTGATGTGAAGGGGGTTTGAACCCCCACCATTCATCCATAGGATTGTTCTTAAATCAAGTGTTTCAACCACCTTTGCTACCTTAATTCCATGTATGTTTTGAAAGCAAATTTTATTTATCCCCAAATTTATATAGGGCTATAGCCCATATAGCCCAAAGGCTAGATCCGCCCATGCCGGCAGCCGGTGCACCGGTTGGGAAAGCAAGAAGAAAAAGGAAATAGGAAGAAGGGTTACAGTGAGTTCCCAGCCGGCAACCCACCGGCCTTGCACAGCTGATGACGCAATTTCAAAAGACAACTGTCAAAAAGCTCCCAGCCGGGCAGCCTACCGGCAGCCGGTCCACCGGCTGGGACACACCTTCTACCATTTTGACCTCCTTTGTAGTTTTTGACCTATTTTCCTTGTAAAACTATAAATACCCCCTCCCTTAATCATTTGTACACAGTACCGTAGATCTAGAATTCTCTCTAAATTTATGCAACTTGCCTAATTAAAATTCTAATCTTTCCTTAATTAAATCTTAATTATCTACTTAGTCTCATTAGTTTACTCTTGAGTATTTGGGTTGTAATTGAAGAAGATTGAAATATTTCTTCCATTATTAATACAAGACTCAACCTTTCTTCATTGTTGGTATAATTACTTCTCTTGTTAAATTTATTTATCAATTGTTTACATTTCTAATCACATCTTTATTATTGTTTCAAGTATTATAATGTTTACCATCATATTTATTTGCTTCCTTTCAATTGTTTACATTTGCTCTTTAAGTATGTGTGAGTAGTGATCCCCTAGGGTTTAGGGGGAACTTAAGTAAGGATTAAGGGATGAATTTGGTGTGTTAATGTTGGTAATTGGGTAAATTATTTGGCTTTTGTTTGAAGGAAAAGTAGATCTATATACTTACATATTCATATATGTTTTAATTTAATTTGTCATAAAATTAATGATTGATCTTATGCTTGCAAACATTAAAACAAAATAAGGAAGAAACATTGTTCTTACATTGTGATTTTCGGTTTATAGGGCACAAGAGAGATCACCTTTCTCTCTTGTTCTTGAGCTTTCCTTTTGGATGAACAAAGACCCAAGTGTAGGATCTCTCCCAAGGATTTATACCCAAAGCTTACTCTTAATTAAAATTAATATTATAGTTACTAGTACAATATTAATCTTGTAGAAAAATTACCCAAAATTATTTTGGTCTTAGCTCCTAAAACCGGGTAGGAGAAAGGGAAGGAAGGAGAAAATAATTTTTATCTCTCTAAAAATTATTTGATAAGATAAAAGAATCAATAATAATCAATAACATTATTTGAGTATAAGGTAAAAAGGAGAAGAAAAACCAAGTGGTTTTCCTCTCTAAAACCGGGTGGAGTAAGGGGGTGGAGGGAGCCAATACATGCACTTGTTTATCTTCAGAAGGTAAACTAGGGTTGCATGGCTACTAAAGCAAGTAATCATTATGTTTACCACTTATAATATAAACACAATATTTAGCCTAAACCCCACTTAATTTCGGTACATTAGATAATATGGATTCCATATTATTTTTGTCAATTTGTCAATATGTCACATGTCATATGTAACATAAATTTGTTATGTATTTTTAACATGTTAAAAATCAACGTATTAATAAAAATACGTCATATACAAAAATCAACTTAGTAATTCATAATTACTTGTACCAGAATATTTTACCAATTATAAATCACAATAAATTGTATTTATAATAATTCATTCAAATTTAATTGTTTCTTTAAACAATAATTTCATCTGAGTAATGATACAATTCAATTACTCAGACCGTATCTCATTTAATCAAATTTCAATGAGATACGTAAATTTTACTTCCAAAAACGTCCGTCAAATTTTCAAGTAATTTAATTAACTCGTAACGTTATACGATTAATTAAATGATCAATTAAGAGTGTTGCCCTATAGGTATGACCTAGGGGATCAACTGATCACCACCGTCGCACGACAATAATGTCAAACTCTAGTCAGCCAATCATTACCGATATATGTTGATCAGTTGACAGTAAAATATTACTTCCCAATTGTATTCTTTATAATGAGACTTAAACATGTGATCATCATGATCAACAGTCGTGAGCGCATTATTGTCGGAGGACACATATTCCAACAATCTCCCACTTGTCCTCGACAAGTGTGCGTCACCAATTCTCTTGTCCTATTACTATCTCCCACTCAATGCAAGGTGTCTTTCAGGTCGTACTTGCAAGTGATCATATCGAGAGTGGTTTCCTCGATCCGAGAATAACCGATTGACCGGATTTATCTATCATAGATACCTTCCGAGCGTGGCCACGCATTTCCAGTTCATTACTCCTCGAGTGGCCCTGAGATATTGTTATAACCCTGACTAGGGATGGACAATTGCTATCGCACTCATTCCCTTCGACTAGCCACAGCCATCATAACCCAAAATATGCCCATTTGACCCCATTTACGAAGGTCGTAGTAACACAAATCAAAGTTAATCTGAAACTGTGCCATCTTAGGCGAATAGTCTTTAGTCAAAAGAATCGACTCATTTGAATACTATAGCAGCTCTCGCCACGACCAGGCTTTATAAATTTGCCAGAACTCTATAAGCAGTCATAAGGCCCGACAAAATGTTCCTAACAGTCTGCCTATGTGATCGACTAGTCATCTCACATGACTCTATGGCACTTGAACTTGCCATCAATCGCATCACACTCTAGTCACTTCGAGACGTCACCTCATTTATGTAACTATGGGCAAATACAATGTTAATCCATGTTCACTTTAACGGGGTTCAATTGTCTCCACAACCCGTTTGGATATAACAATGTACAAGGTGAGTTAATAATAACTCAAACGACAAATGTCGACATCACACTCGGGTAGTCAATACCATATTACAACCTTGTGATGTATATCGTAAGTGTAAACACTTATTGATTGCAATAGAAGTTTAACATGCCATGTGTCCATGTGTTCAAACTTCTTATAATCGCATTTTCCTTTACATTCATGTTCTCTCTCATAACATGAATCTTACCAAGTACACATCAAGGTTCCCGACCTCGGTTTTGGTTCTTTATCTTGAAAGAACTTCCTTATCGATTATCACATAACGAACGAATTTGTGGTGAATGATATAACTTGTACTGATCAAGTACTCCATCCACACACAATGCACTAGGTATATGTTTTGCAGAATCTTGCAATAATTTGACAAGATGATTAGCCTATCACTTCTCACAAGTCTTAGCATAGTTAGGAAAGATTAGTTTTGAGTAACTTCTTATTCAACTAAGTATCTTTCCAAAACTTCTTATTTTTCCTTTTGATTTGAAAAGTTTAGGATTTTCATAAATCTTTACGTGAGTTCGAACTTTCTATAATATGTGCAACCTCTTAACACATAATAGAGTATTCCGTCAAACACCGAAATCGCTCATCGGATTCTACTTGAGAATTCATGACGTTTCTATTATGGCTTACTAATCAATCATCATGCTCTTATGCATATGCTTCATACTTGGACATGTACATGATTATTCTAATGGCGGAAACACTAGTTACTAATAATCATGAGATCAACCGTTCATAGGTTCAATGAACGACCATGACTGCTAATGGCAATTCCATTTTCATCTACATGAATAACCTATGTGAATGTTGATACGATGTGTATCTCTTAATACTAATCCAACATCCCTTGATGTAATTGGATTCATCATAGTCCATTTTCATCCAGAATTTAAAACTCAAATACTTCTTTTATGAAGGAAGGTATTAGCTCGTCATTCTTCAATGAGTGGTGAGTTGTAAACATTCAAAGGATGATAGCTCCCACTAAATTCCATGTCTTCACATGATAATTTCTAATGCTCCCACTTAATTCCACATGTTTCGAAATTGATTACTCAATAGAACACATTTCAAAATTTGGAATGTATGTTGCTTTGCAAAGTTATTAAGATGAAACCATATATGTTCCCATCATATCCTTTCAAAATTTCTATTTTGAAGAGGTCTCATTTTAACCTTATGGAAAGAGATTTTAAATCTCTAACACACTCATGTCATAATGATGTGTGGCAATGTCATTTATTAAATATAAGTAATATCTAATACACATCCTTCAAAATATCCCTTTTAGAAGGATGTTTAACCAATTCATTTTCATAATGAGGTTAAGTAATGACATCTGCGTGGTTTACAACTTTGGCTATTGAAGATATCGGTATATCAATCCTTGCAACCTCTAGTCATAAATATCGCTTATTACTAGGATGTTACATTGATTCATTTAGGCTCTTAAGTAAATCTCAAGGTTGAAACTATTGGTCAAAATTTATCATAAATTTAGTCAAAAACTCTTGTTAAGACTTTACATTAGTCATTTTGTTCCAAAACTTTCTTTTGGTCTCCTCGTGTAGTTATCATAAGAATATACTCTTATGATTACTTCACTTGGTCTCTTTAGTCATATAGACCTTACTTGAGACCATAGATCTCATCTATTCGATATACTATATAAATAGATATACCTTCATTCAAATCATTCTTTCTTGTGTAGATCTTTATTTACACAAGTACACAAATTTATCTAGTCTCGTGTGTTGTGTCCTCATTTTTCTCTCACTCTATCTTTAGAATAAATACACTAGAGATTCAAAGATAGCATATGAGACACAAATAATGATGTTGAAATTTTAAGGAGAACTATCTCATAGATTGACTAATAGTTTTAGATTCCATATGTGTACTTGGTGATTGACATACCTTTAAGATACTTCGTAGACTCAAGGTTACTTTGTAAATGATCATACACAAGCCTTAAGCATGTGGGCATATAATGAAACCCGTCATTATATTTGTCTATTAGATCACTTTAAGTTATATGTTTCTAAGAGTAAGCATTTAAACATGAATTTTAGAACAAAAGGATAAAATGATAAAACGGGTGACTTGGGTTGCAAACCAAGTCACCATTATCCAAATACAACCCATTATCCAAAATACCTTTCCTTGTCGAACACGGAAACTTAAGGTTCTAAAATCCAAAACATAATTTAAAATAAGACAATGAAAAGCAAAGCTCCATGAAAGCTATCCCTAGCTTCTTGATGGTTTCTCATGCTTGCTTTTCCTTTCCCTTGTCTTTGCTTGGTGGAGGCCCTATTTAAAATAAAAAGGGAGATACATTATCACAACTTTGCATCATAATACCATAGTTGAATTAGAAACATAAAAGAAGGATAGTCATTTACCTACTGGAGTAATCTTTCCAGCCTTAATATCACCAAGGTATTTGGAACAATTTCTTTTCTAATGTCCCATACCATTACAATAATGGCATTTATCAAGAGGACCCTTCTTGATTTTTGAAGTGCTAGCTTCACAAGTCTTAGCTTTGGTGAATGTGGGAGCTTGCTTCTTACCCTTCTTCCCATTCTTCTTGAACTTCCCCTTACTCTTAGTGCTTATGTTAAGCACATCCTTGGGTGGGTTCACATTTAACCCCATGTCCCTTTCGGCTTGCACAAGTAACTTGTGCAATTCTTCAAGAGACACATCCTTGTCTTGAATGTTAAAATTCACCCGTAATTGAACATACGCTTTGAATTTGGACAAGGAGTGTAGAATCCTATCTACAATGAGTTCTTTGGGGATTTCAACCTTTTGAAATTTCACGGTCTCGACAAGCTCCATGAGTTTGAGCACATGAGGGCTAACCTTTTGGCCCTCTTTGAAGTCGAGATCAAAGAATGCCGCGGCGGCCTCATATTGGACGATCCGCGGAGTTTGTGAAAACATTGCCACAAGCTTGGAGTAAATCTCATTAGCATTGCCCATTTTAAAGGCTCTCCTTTGGAGGTCCGCCTCCATCGCAAATATCAAGACATTTTTCATTGCGGCGGACTCCTTTTGGTAAGCCTCATATGCTTCCCTAGTGGCGGCGGTCGACCTAGTAGTAGGTTCGGGTGGAGAGGCCTCGGTTAGGTAACGAAGCTTGTCGTCACCTTGGGCGGCCAATTTGAGTTGGGCATCCCAATCGGAGAAATTTGACCCATTCTTTTCAAGTTTACATCGATCCATGAAGGATCGGAGCCATGATGAACTAGCGAGAGGCGTTGCAATAGGGGTTGGTGTTGCCATTTGTTATGAAGAAAAAGAAGCCGTCTACAAAACAAAGGAGTAAAACAAATGTCGTTTTAATAATAATACTCGTAAAAATTATAATTTAAACAAGTTTTATGCATTTTTCTAGTGACCTCTACCCAACTAGATAAATGATTCCAAGACCCAAATTCATATCGACTTAGGAACGGTAGGGCCGATTCATCCTTTATCAATATAACTCGGTGGATTAACGTTTAATCGATTCTACTTTTAGAACTCTTGGTCGATAAAATTACTCTAATAATTATCTATAGCCCAAAACACATCCGACAAGGGCACGGTATGGCCGATGAAACCCTTATCGAAAAACTTTTGTTGAGTTCAATCCAAATTTCGAATAAATGTTTCCATGATCCAAATCCACATCAACTCGGGCACGGTAGGGCCGATTCATCCCTTATCAACATGAATTCGGTGGATAGACATTTATCACCCACTTCCCCTACGTAACAAGTTTTTTACCCCGGTAGGGCCGAGTTCACTCCCTCGCGAAATAGGTTTTCATGGTTTCTACTATTTGGTAAGGCTATGTCTCAATTAATTGTTTTAGCGAGAGGTCATGTCAATTTATTATCTATCACATTTTAAGTGAACTAAAGCGGTGAACTACGATAATTCTAATTGACACGGTCGATAAACTCGATAAAATGAGGATGCATGTTTTAGTTATGGCGATTTAGCGATGCATGTGACATATAAATAAAATGCAAACATAAAATAAATCCTAGTATGGCCTTTCCTAAAATAGAAAAAACTATTTAACTATTACATATTCGGAAACCAACTCCATTGGTCCCTTGTCGGTTGTGGCACGCATCTCGAGGTAACACCGTCTTTATGTATCGCCATCTTGAAGAAATCCGTCTTTGGGAACTCCGAGATGAATTAAATTACATAGCAAATTACATAATTTCCTATTATACATTTGTAACTAAGATAAAATAAAATAAATCTATTAAATTACAAAACGGTGATACGAGATCACAATAAAATTACAACCGAATCGATATTCCCATACATTTCGGGAATATCAATTAAAACTAAGGCCATACTAAGTAAAATTACATAATTCAAAAATTACATAAATTAAATTATGACAATCATAAAGAAAATGCAGCATTATAATATGTATGAACATGCCCAATTTTATGCTAAATCGCCTTTAATTAGCCAATATCGTATATTACTCGGTTTTTACGGATTTGCGTGATTTCAACATTTTATAATCACAAAAATTACATAAATTCATATTTATGCATAAGTTAATTACCCTAACCTCTTAGGACTCAAAATTTAGTCTTCACTAATAATTTGACCATAATTAACTAATATTTATAAATTTGTTCATTAATGGACTAAGATTTCAAAAATAAGCTATAAACTTCAAATAAATCACAAAATTTCAAATAAATTTGAAATTTGAAATTTAAACTCATGAATATTCTGGAAAAATACCATGACACTCATAATGTTCAAAAACTTAGGTTAAAAATTTCGAATTTTATCCGGAAAAACAATGTTGCGGTTTATCGGTTTTTAACAAAATAATCATAAAAACATGGAAAAATTATATTCATTAACTTTTCAATTTTAGATCTGAAAAAGAAAATAAAATGCAACATATGATGTTTTTCTTTAGTCATAGAGTATGTTTTATTAATTTTTCATTAATTAAGTCACTATTCATGCCATTTTTCTTCAAAAATCCATGAATCATGCAAAAAGACTTCACTATAGCCCATTATTTTACACACATCTTGTAAAATTGTATATGACATCATACTAAATTTCTATGACCAGATTCGAAATTTATCTCATATTAACCTATTTTTCACCTAAATCCGAATTTAATAATGAAAAATCCATTTTTCGAGCATAAAAAGTCCAAAAATTATGAAAATTTACAGGTTATCTCAAAATAATATATGTGACAACATATCCAAAAATCACTAGAAAATTCGAAGTATAGCTAATTTTAGACCGAAAATGACATTTTTACTCATAAAATCATATTTAAATGCCATTATTGTATAATATGAACAATAAAAATCCGTAAATTTAACCAAAATATCCTAAAACATTTTAGGACCAGAAATTTAACATGCATAAATTAATTTCGTGATATATCATAATAACACAAATTATTCAAGTTTTATATGTTATTCTTATAACTCGGAAAAACTTTTAACCGATTTGCATGCAAACAACCATGGCTCTTGATACCGATTGAAGGAAAAGTAGATCTATATACTTACATATTCATATATGTTTTAATTTAATTTGTCATAAAATTAATGATTGATCTTATGCACGCAAACATTAAAACAAAATAAGGAAGAAACATTGTTCTTACATTGTGATTTTCGGTTTATAGGGCACAAGAGAGATCACCTTTCTCTCTTGTTCTTGAGCTTTCCTTTTGGATGAACAAAGACCCAAGTGTAGGATCTCTCCCAAGGATTTATACCCAAAGCTTACTCTTAATTAAAATTAATATTATAGTTACTAGTACAATATTAATCTTGTAGAAAAATGACCCAAAATTATTTTGGTCTTAGCTCCTAAAACCGGGTAGGAGAAAGGGAAGGAAGGAGAAAATAATTTTTATCTCTCTAAAAATTATTTGATAAGATAAAAGAATCAATAATAGTCAATAACATTATTTGAGTATAAGGTAAAAAGGAGAGGAAAAACCAAGTGGTTTTCCTCTCTAAAACCGGGTGGAGTAAGGGGGTGGAGGGAGCCAATACATGCACTTGTTTATCTTCACAAGGTAAACTAGGGTTGCATGGCTACTAAAGCAAGTAATCATTATGTTTACCACTTATAATATAAACACAATATTTAGCCTAAACCCCACTTAATTTCGGTACATTAGATAATATGGATTCCATATTATTTTAGTCAATTTGTTAATATGTCACATGTCATATGTAACATAAATTTGTTATGTATTTTTAACATGTTAAAAATCAACGTATTAATAAAAATAAGTCATATACAAAAATCAACTTAGTAATTCATAATTACTTGTACCAAAATATTTTACCAATTATAAATCACAATAAATTGTATTTATAATAATTCATTCAAATTTAATTGTTTCTTTAAACAATAATTTCATCTGAGTAATGATACAATTCAATTACTCAGACCGTATCTCATTTAATCAAATTTCAATGAGATACGTAAATTTTACTTCCAAAAACGTCCGTCAATTTTTCATGTAATTTAATTAACTCGTAACGTTATACGATTAATTACATGATCAATTAAGAGTGTTGCCCTATAGGTATGACCTAGGGGATCAACTGATCACCACCGTCGCACGACAGTAATGTCAAACTCTAGTCAGCCAATCATTACCGATATATGTTGATCAGTTGACAATAAAATATTACTTCCCAATTGCATTCTTTATAATGAGACTTAAACATGTGATCATCATGATCAACAGTCGTGATCGCATTATTGTCGGAGGACACATATTCCAACATTGTTAACATGCATAGAAGGTGTTTGTAGGAATGTGTGAATGAAAGTTCATGTTTTTCTCCATTTTATGCTTAGTGTCATGTAGAACGAAAGTTTACATAGATGCTTGATAGTGTGTTTACATCAAATTTGGATGCTTTGTGAGGGCTTTGTATCCATATTTAGGAAAGTGTAAGAAATTAACTTTCTTGACCAATAATTATCCATTACCCTTCAATACCGATTCTTACCTTAACTTGTTTAGGGGAACCCGACAACCCTAGTTTTTAATCAATAGTTTACATGTTATCATCTTACCCTGCTTGTTTTTAATTGCTTAGTTCTAGCTCAATCGATTCCACTTCTCTCATTATTGTTTGACTAAACTTAAACTTAGACGAATTAGGTGTAAATCCACTCCATCCTTGTAGTTCGACCCCGATTATACTACTATAGTTGGGTTAATTTTTGGTGCGAAAATCGATGACTTAATTCTGGTCATCAATCACGTAGTGCTCATGCAATCACCAGTAACGCCAACTATAAACTACAAAGTCATTATCATTACATGTTTAAGACCACCAAGTTACCTTGACATGATTATGACGACCATAAAACCAACATTGCCAAAAGTACAGTTAGCGTTTTACCCAAAAAATTAAATTAGTACCATAACCTTCCACTAAATCGATATTAAAATTGTGTAAATAGCAACGATTCAAAGTTATTAGAACAACTGTTTAAAGAATTAAAAGCAACCATTTAAGAAGTTTCGCAAGTTTTGAATGTTCTTTTGCCGCGATGTTATCTACCCCTCTAAAAAGGAACTTCGTCCCCGAAGTTCACTCCCAACTATAGAAGTAAGGTATACATGTTTGAAAACAACAATTACGGAAGCAAGCATCACCTTTTCTAACAAGTAGAAGCATGCACGGAACAGAAGTGAAGTAACCATACTTGTATAAAGCGGAGATAAAATAACTTGAAGATCACAAATGCTAGAAAAGACATATGCAATATACAACACCAACTAGTACCATATAATTACCATGCTTCTATCCACGCCAAATCGTATATCATATTCGTCCCAATTCTAAACCCAATTATGGCACCATCACAAAATTCGTCACACGAATACCATACTACTCATACATCAGTACCAGAAACATCATCAAGACACGCAAACCATACTTAACAGTTCATTCCACCAAACCATGAACTATGTATCAACACATGACTTAAGTCCAGGGTACTCGGTCGAGTACCAGTAAGAACTCGGCCGAGTACACGGTACTCGGTTAAGTATCCAGTACTAGGTCGAGTTCGTGGAGCCAGAACTCGATTTTTCCGCAACTAACACCATGAAACCGCAAACATCTTCCTGAAATACAAGGTGCAACCATCGACCAACACAAGAAATAAAGTCTTAACTACCAAGAAACATAGAAAAGTAAAGTATTGGCCTTTTTGCCCGATTACAGTTATCCAAATATATCCAAATGTTAAAGAGTGATAAGAAACCCGTAACAAACAATAAACCAACCAAACAACAAATACACGGAGCTCGAGGGTCGAGACCTACATTCTCATCCATGTCCTCTCCACCGCCTGTGCATGAAGTCCCTACTCCATGATATGCTTCAGCTGCGTGGTCGCCACCAACCCATCTCCCTGCCTCACCCAGCTGGCTACTGTAGTTGTTTAATACTCCGTATTTATGAGTCTTTGGGTACTCTATCGAGTAGGACTTACTCTGTCGAGTAAGGGTAAGTTGCGTTTTAGAAAAGTTTCTGACCTGTTGGGTACTCGATCGAGTAGCTGGGATACTCGATCGAGTAAGGGTGTACTCGATCGAGTACCTTGGGTACTCGATCGAGTAGCCAGTTTACGGGGAGTTTTTCTCGGGTTTTGTTAATTATCAGATTAAGATATATAACCTTCGTCGTCATTATTCTAAACACTTTTGCAAAACCTAATTTTCTGTT
The DNA here is from genome assembly GCF_048544455.1 of Silene latifolia. Taxonomy (NCBI): domain Eukaryota; kingdom Viridiplantae; phylum Streptophyta; class Magnoliopsida; order Caryophyllales; family Caryophyllaceae; genus Silene; species Silene latifolia. The sequence continues at coordinate 88,385,203 of NC_133526.1, forward strand.
TAAGAGAGAAAGCAAGTACGTTCTTAATCCTAATCGAATTGTTAGCAATTCCCGGAGTTTGGAAGGTCGGTTCTCATCGTTGGTTATACCGTTGAGATCCTTGCGTCGAGGGTAAGATCTATGTACCCTTTTTGTTGTCTTTCCTTTGATTTGGTTAAACTCTAATATAGGGATTTGGGGGTTTTTGAGTAGTATGTGATTTGGTAGCATCTGTATGTTGTATGATAGGAGGAGGTTTCATAGAGGAAGCTTTTTGATACAGCAGTAGAGACCGTCTGATAGTGTGCTTTCCAGGTAGGATTTCCTACTCAGTATTAGTCCCATAATGGGATGATTGTTGATGTGTTGAGATTGATTGTTTGATATAGTAATTGTATTGTGACGGTTGTGATTGTGATTGTGATTGTTGTCTATGGTTCTCGAGGCGTGTCCTCGGCTGAGTGGGGTCACTTGCGGGAGTGGCTTCACGCCCTAGTTTCGCCTTCTGTGGAACCCGCCACAGAAGGGATGTGCACATTAATGGACATGGTTATCGCTCACTATGTGGAGCGGGGATTTGGTGGGTATGGCTGCGGTCCCCCATCGGCGGGCTGTCCAAAGGGACGATCGATGATTGAGATGATTGGAATTAGTGTGGTTGTGTGTGTGACAGTTAAGTCATCTTTTATCTTATTGTTGATATATATTGAGTTGTGTGATTAGTACGGACCCGGTTGTTGTTTTGTAAACTGCGGTGATCCATTCGGGGATGGTGAGCGGATATTGAGCAGTATATGAGATGAGTCTTGGATAGCTGGGATTGCCACGATATGGTGATAGAAGTCTTCCGCATTTAGCTTAGTAGTTTCTTTACATTTCGATTAGAACGATGAAATGATCAGTTTGAGAACATGTATTATACTTTTGGTTTGGTTTTGAGAATTGTAACCCTTCACTAAGTATTTATATTTAAACATTGTTTCTTTATTGTTTATTTGATTATCATTGCCTCGGGTAACCGAGATGGTAATGTCTTCATACCTGAGTGGTCCTGGTAAGGCACTTGGAGTATGGGGGTGTTACAAATGGTATCAGAGAGACGATCCTGAAACCTGTAACCAATGAACCTAATGAACATAGGGAGTCAATTAAAATGAACCCGGGGTAAAAGTTGTAGGAGCTAATGCAAAGGCTTGGGAGACGTCCTAAAGTCGCAAACTTGCACTACAATTTTGAACCGGTCACATGAGGGGTGTAAGTCAAGGTTGTATGTGTTGTTTGGTTAACTTGTGTGTGAATGTGATGAAGTGTGTGTAACTGTTGGAGAAGTAGAAAGCTAAGAATATGAAAGGAAGGTTGATGATATATGTATACTTGTTGTTGGAATGAAAACATGTTGGATGTTTACAATGTGTCGTTTAATAACATGATATAATAATTTCGTGAATCGTATGAAAAGATGCGTAGCATTATATGCTTAGTTATGATACAATGTTGGTTTTATAAAGTTTTAGCATGTTAGCATATGATATAGCATGCGGGTAGCGTTTCTGAGTTAGCATGACTCGATTAAGTGGGACTGACTTGATCGGGTGGGTTTTTGACGATTTTGAGTCCAGAATCGTGTTTTTGGGCACTCGATCGAGTACCTCGGGCACTCGATCGAGTAGGGGGTCACTCGATCGAGTAGCCTAGCTACTCGGTCGAGTATGTTAGAGATCAGAAGGTCTGTTAGGGGTCTGATGTTGGGGCACTCGATCGAGTATGGTGGGCACTCGATCGAGTAGCCTGTTACTCGATCGAGTATGTTTGGGAACTCGATCGAGTAGGGGTCTGGGCAGCGTGTTTTCTTGTTTTGAGGTTTTGGCGCGTATGTTTATATCCACCCCTTTTTCTATGATAGTTTTAAGATGCCGCCCAAGAAGAATGCTTTGTTTGCGAGAGCTGAGCTTATGACCATGGACGACATCGTTAAGATGTTGGAGCATCAGGATGCTCTTACTGAGGCTTTAAAGACTGTGGGGAAAGATAAGGATAAGGATAAGGAGAAAGAGGTTGATCATTCTAAAATCAGCCTATATATAGCGAGGTTTAACCCGAAAGAGTATAAGGGAGTTGGGGAGCCTAACATTCTTGATAGTTGGCTTAGAGAGATGGAGAACATATTAGATTTGGTTCACTGTCCTGATGAGATGAGAGTTGAACAAGCTGCATTCTATCTGAGGGAGGCAGCTGGCAAGTGGTGGGATACAGTGAAGGTGAGTGCTAAGGAGATATATACAAACCAAGGATTACCTGCTATACCTTGGGAGGAGTTTCGTAGGGATGTGAGAAAGGAGTTCGTACCGGAGCATGTGAGGAGTAAGTTGAGAGAAGAGTTTGACAGTTTTAAGATGACAGCTGAGATGTCTGTGGCTGAATACTACAGGCAGTTCAATGAGAAGTCTAGGTATGCTGAGGATATGGGTTTGAGTGAGGAGAATTTGGCGTTGAGGTTCGAGAGGGGGTTGACCCCTAAGATTATGGATAAGTTACCCGTGGGAATCCTTACTGATGTTAAAAAAGCTTATGAGAGGGCTGGGAGAGCTGAGAGGTTGGTGGAGATGGCTCAGGAGAGGTCAGGTGGTGAGAAAAGGAAGTCTGAGAGCGAGGGTGGTGGCCAATCTAATCACAAGAAAGGCAACCACAATCGATCTAAGGGGTTTTCTTAAGGGTCGGGGTTCGATCTTTGGGGCTTCCTTTGGGCGTGGCCGTGGAAGTGTTAGTGGTAGTTGGGGAGTGACCTGCTATAGCTGTGGTGGTGTAGGACACAAGAGACATGAGTGCACAAGTGCACCGGGATCTTTCCAGAGACCTGCGCAGAGCTATGCGAGCAATAGACCGGCTGGGTCATGGCCAAACCGGGGAAGTCAGAGTTACCAGAGTGGAGGCAACCGCAACGACGGTGATTCTTATCATAAACCACCAACGAACAACAACAACAATCAAGGGTCGGGTGCTAAGCCGACCACATCGGCCATCTTGTCCGGGAGGTGGACAGAAGACCAGTGGAAAGTTATTCATGATGGAGAAGAAAGCAGCTGAGGAGGATGCACACGTTATCACCGGTACTTTCCTTGTTAATGGTATTCATACCTTTGTTTTGTTTGATTCGGGGGCTTCTCAGTCGTTTGTATCTTCAAGTCATGTAAAATGGTTGGGTTTGAGGGTATATGAGTCTGTTAGTGAGCAGGTTTTTATACCTTCGGGTGAGTCTGTATCATGTGGGAGGTTGTTTAGAGATGTATCTATGATAGTTGGGAAAGTTGATCTACCTGTAGACTTGTTAGAGTTTCCTTTTGACGGTTTTGAGATGATAGTCGGGATGGATTGGTTAGGAAAGTATAAAGCTAAGATAGACTGTCATCAAAAGAAAGTGTCTTTAAGAGGTCCTAAGGGCGTTAGTGTGTCTTATCGTGGGTTTCTAGTCAAACCCAAAGTTAAGTTGATTACGCAGCAAATGTCACCTTGAAGTCTTATCTGAGGAAGGGATGTCCTTTGATCTTGTGCCATGTGAGAGATGACCGGATAGAGAGTCCGACAGTTGATCAGATACCAGTGGTGGGAGAGTTTGTAGATGTTTTTCCAGAGGAGATTCCGGGGTTGCCACCGAAGAGGGAGATAGATTTCACCGTTGAGTTGAAACCAGGGACGGGGCCAATCTCTAAGGCACCGTATCGTATGGGTCCGAAGGAGATGGAGGAGCTTAGGAAGCAGTTGGATGATTTGATAGAGAAGGGATACATTAGACCTAGTGTATCGCCGTGGGGAGCACCAGTTCTTTTTCTAAAGAAGAAAGATGGGAGTCTGAGGTTGTGCATAGACTATAGAGAGCTGAACCGAGTGACGGTGAAGAACAAGTATCCTTTGCCAAGGATAGATGACCTGTTTGATCAGTTGAGTGGTGCATCAGTCTTTTCTAAGATTGATTTGAGGTCGGGGTACCATTAGGTGAAGATTAGAGAGGTGGACATACCAAAGACAACTTTCACGTCGAGGTATGACCATTATGAGTATGTGGTGATGCCGTTTGGGTTGTCTAATGCACCGGCAGTGTTTATGGATTTGATGAACAGAATCTTCAGACAGTTCTTGGACCAGTTTGTGGTGGTATTTATCGATGACATCTTAGTCTATTCTAAGACTAAGGAGGAGCATGAGGAGCATCTGAGGATCGTTTTGCAAACATTGAGGAAGCATGAGTTGTATGCTAAGCTGTCCAAGTGTGAGTTCTGGTTAGAGAAAGTTACTTTTCTGGGGCATGTGATCTCTAAGGAGGGAGTGGCTGTGGATCCGGCGAAGATTGAGGCAGTGACAAAGTGGGAAGCACCAAAGAATGTTGCTGAGATTAGGAGTTTCTTGGGTTTAGCTGGATACTACAGACGGTTCGTGAAAGATTTCTCCAAGATAGCTAGACCTATGACAGCGTTGATGAGGAAAGAGAACAGGTTTCGTTGGGATGAGAGTTGTGAGACGGCGTTCCAAACATTAAAGGAGCGTTTGACCACAGCTCCTGTCTTAGCATTGCCTGAAGGGAGCGAGAACTTTAAGGTTTATACAGATGCCTCAAAGAATGGGTTGGGATGTGTGTTGATGCAGAATGGTAAAGTGATTACCTATGCTTCTAGGCAATTGAAGCCTTATGAAGAGAACTACCCTACTCATGATCTGGAGTTGGGTGCGGTGGTGTTTGCTCTCAAGATTTGGAGACATTACCTTTATGGGGCGACCTTTAAGGTATTTTTCGATCACAAGAGTCTCAAGTACATCTTCACTCAAAAGGAGTTGAACATGAGACAGAGGAGGTGGATGGAGTTGATTGGCGATTATGACATGGAAATCATCTACCATGAAGGGAAGGCCAATGTAGTTGCTGATGCTTTGAGTAGGAAGAGTGTACATTCTCTGTGTACAGCTCTATCTTTGATGAGGCTGAGAGATGAGGTAGCGAGGTTTGGGATACATATGATGCGAAAGGAGATGCCATGGGTGATATGACAAGATCTGACTTGAGTTTTATGATGACATTCGAGGTAAGCAGGCGTTGGATCCTAAGATAGTTGAGTGGAGAGCTGGAGTAGAGAAAGGGACAGTGTCCCGATTTTCTATTCATACAGATGGTAGTTTGAGGTTCGATGGTAGGTGGTGTGTCCCTAATGATGAGGAGTTGAAAAAGACTATCATGAAAGAGGTACATTATACACCATATTCAGTACATCCAGGTGGTGACAAGCTATACAAGGATTTGAAGAAAACGTTTTGGTGGCTTGGGATGAAGAGAGAGACAGCTGAGTTTGTGTCCTGTTGTTTGACATGCCAAAGATTTAAAGGGGAACAGCGACGACCACAAGGTAAGATTCAGTCTTTAGAGGTACCTGAGTGGAAGTGGGAATCCATTTCCATGGATTTTATTGTGGGTTTGCCAAAGAGTCAACAAGGTAACAACATGATTTGGTTAATAGTGGATCGACTGACCAAGTCAGCTCACTTTGTTCCAATGAAAGATACATGGACTAAGGCACAATTGGCTATGGCCTATCGAAAGAACGTGCTTAAGTTAGATGGAGTCCCTAAGGACATCGTGTCTGACAGAGATGCGAGATTTATATCGAGGTTTTGGAAAGAGTTGCAGGAATCGTTGGGAACAACTTTGAAGATGAGTACAGCATTTCATCCTGCAATAGACGACAGATCGAGAACAATCAAGACTCTTGAGGATATGTTGCGAGCCTGTGTGATGGATTTCGGTGGTAGCTGGGAACAGAGGTTGGACTTGATAGAATTTTCTTACAATAACAGCTATCACACTAGTATTGGTATGGCACCGTTTGAGGCTTTGTATGGGAGGAGATCTAGGAGTCCAATCTGTTGGGACGATAGTCTTTGAGGCAAATGGTTTTAGGACCGAGAGATGGTGCATGAGATGGTGGAACAGTTAAGATGATCGAGGAACGGATGAGAGCAAACTCGGGATAGGCAAAAGAGTTATGCAGATCTACATCGCAGGGACATAGAGTTTCAAGTTGGGGATAAGGTTCTGTTGAAAGTGTCTCCTATGCGTGGGGTTATGAGATTTGGGAAGAAAGGCAAGCTAAGTCAGAAGTTTATAGGGCCTTATGAGATCTTAGAGCGGGTTGGGGAAGTTGCATATCGTCTGGCTTTACCAGCTGCGTTAGAAAGAGTGCATAATGTGTTTCATGTATCGCAGCTACGGAAGTATGTGAGTGACCCGTCACATATGTTAGAGGCACAGAGCTTAGAGCTAGATGAGTCCTTATCATATCTTGAGGTGCCTAAGAATATTCTTGACCGAAAGGTCAGAAAGACTAGGAGTGGCGAGACAGTTTTGCTTAAGATCCTTTGGTCTAACCATGAGACTGAGGAAGCTACATGGGAGCCAGAGGAAGCTATGAAAGAGCGTTACCCTTTTATTTTTTATCAGGTATGTGTGGTTACGGGGACGTAACCTTGTTTCTTTTAGGAGGGGTAGGAGATGATCGCGAACAGTTTTTAAGAGTTTTACACCCTTTTTGTATGTTTTGTCGGCATGTTTGTCGGGATAAGTTGGGTTAGTAACATGTTTTATGTTGAATTTTGTTTTGGTTGATGAGTCGGGAGGGTTATGGGAGTACCTTTGTTTAGTAGTGGTTTGAACTTCGGGGACGAAGTTCTTTTTAAGGAGGGAAGACTGTAATACTCCGTATTTATGAGTCTTTGGGTACTCTATCGAGTAGGCCTTACTCTGTCGAGTAAGGGTAAGTTGCGTTTTAGAAAAGTTTCTGACCTGTTGGGTACTCGATCGAGTAGCTGGGATACTCGATCGAGTAAGGGTGTACTCGATCGAGTACCTTGGGTACTCGATCGAGTAGCCGGTTTACGGGGAGTTTTTCTCGGGTTTTGTTAATTATGCGATTAAGATATATAACCTTCGTCGTCATTATTCTAAACACTTTTGCAAAACCTAATTTTTTGTTTAAGAGAGAAAACAAGTACGTTCTTAATCCTAATCGCATTGTTAGCAATTCCCGGAGTTTGGAAGGTCGGTTCTCATCGTTGGTTATACCGTTGAGATCCTTGCGTCGAGGATAAGATCTATGTACCCTTTTTGTTGTCTTTCCTTTGATTTGGTTAAACCCTAATATAGGGATTTGGGAGTTCTTGAGTAGTATGTGATTTGGTAGCATTTGTATGTTGTATGATAGGAGGAGGTTTCATAGAGGAAGCTTTTTGATACAGCAGTAGAGACCGTCTGATAGTGTGCTTTCCAGGTAGTATTTCCTACTCAGTATTAGTCCCATAATGGGATGATTGTTGATGTGTTGAGATTGATTGTTTGATATAGTAATTGTATTGTGACGGTTTTGATTGTGATTGTGATTGTTGTCTATGGTTCTCGAGGCGTGTCCTCGGCTCAGTGGGGTCACTTGCGGGAGTGGCTTCACGCCCTAGTTTCGCCTTCTGTGGAACCCGTCACAGAAGGGATGTGCATATTAATGGACAGGGTTATCGCTCACTATGTGGAGCGGGGATTTGGTGGGTACGGTTGTGGTCCCCCACTGGAGGGCTGGTCCAGTGGACAGTCAATGATTGAGATGATTGGAATTAGTGTGGTTGTGTGTGTGACAGTTAAGCTGTCTGTTTATCTTATTGTTGATATATATTGAGTTGTGTGATTAGTACTGACGCCGGTTGCTGTTTTGTAAACCTGCGGTGATCCATTCGGGGATGGTGAGCAGATATTGAGCAGGTATGAGATGAGTACTAGGATAGCAGGGATTGCCACGATATGATGATAGAAGTCTTCCACTGTAGCTTAGTAGTTTCTTTACATTTCAGTTAGAACAGTAAACAGTGAGTTTGAGAATATGTATTATACTTTTGGTTTGGTTTTGAGAATTGTAACCTTTCACTAAGTATTTATATTTAAACGTTGTTTCTTTATTGTTTATTTGATTATCATTGCCTCGGGTAACCGAGATGGTAATGTCTTCATACCTGAGTGGTTCTGGTAAGGCACTTGGAGTATGGGGGTGTTACAAGTTGGCTCCGCTACGGTCCTACGAGGCAGCCATACTTGTAGCTTTCCGGAGCTCTCCATGTAGTGCGGTCTACTCCATAACTATGAAACACTTAGCTATTATCTCCCACTCCCCTCCACCACACAGGCTGCGCAAGACTAGTCCCCACATTCTGCAAATGCGCCATCTTATGCAGGCTCCTCAGCACTGGTACTGGTGGGGGTAGAAACTCAGTGGGGTGCAAGGAGGCTTGGTCTCAACCTCTTTAGTTGTCCTCACTCCACGGTGCTCGTGAGGGGTCAGGACAGTCTTCTTCTTACCAGAAGCTATGAGAGGCTCGGGTAACTCTAGAAGGATCTAAGGGGAGATAAGGTAGAACTCGTGTTCGGGCTGGGGTTCCCCACTCCCGGGGACATACTCAGACAAGGGGTTCCCCACTCCCGAGGACATACTTAGGCAAGTGGTCGATCAGAGGTAGGTTCTCAGCATCCGGTAATACCATGCACCTAGGTCCTTTTACCTCCATGACATGGATCCATTGTCCAACCTCCTAAACCACTTCACGTGGTGCAAGTAAGCTAGGGGCGGTATTTAACAGGGCAGAAGTAGACTCAAATGGGGCATTAATGTCGGTCAAATGCTGAGTTAAGCGGGTCACTATGGCCCCATAACTAAGGTTACGGTTCTTAAAGCGAACCATAAATGCCAAGCTTGCACACCCCAAACAAGGAGCACTATAGTAGAATTGCTCCCTCCAAAGAGGATTGAGATAAGACATCAAAAGCATCACCTAATGAGAGTTTAACTTGCTTGCGTCATCCGACCATAAAGCAAGCAAGTCACCATCCGTAAGAAAATGTGAAGGGACACATCCTGGACATCGTTGATTAACATAACGCTAGAGGTAGGGGTGGTCCGGCCGGTAAGTTAAGGAAGACAGTGAGGTGCCCCACTCTCCGTCGGCACATCGCTAATATACCCCTCTTTCTCAGGCTCTAACCTCAAATGCTCGGCGAACTCGTCAAGGGTCAAGGCATGGTCGATGTTCAAGAGACAGAAACTAACGGTCTTCCCACGCACATCATATTAGAAGGAAGTCATAAATTCCGAGGTTAGAAAAGGATAAGACTTCTTTCGAAGGTGATACAACCGCTCCATTCCCAAGAGTTCGAATATATGCACTATATCTGATTCAATACCCATGTCTCTGAAGACCCTTGGATCCACACATCTAGTCGGTCTCATAGTGCGACCCATCAAGTCTATAAAAGTAGCCCGCTGTTCAAAGTCAGCGAATATTAACGTCGGATACTTGTCAATAGAAGGAACAAGCGCCTCCGCGCTCGATTCCCTTGCTTTATCACGGTATTGGCGCAGGTTTTCTTCTTTGGAGGAGCATTAGTCTTCGGCATGCTGCAAGAATACAAGTTCAACGAGAATCTTTCCGGAATTCACACAATCTTAAGAGGAATTTTCATTTTTGTTTTCTTTTAAGACATAGTTTAAGAGGGTTTTTTTTCTATCAACAGGCACAAGATATACTTTTAGGAGAGCATTACTAGCAACAATTGAACTCTTATAAGCATACTAAAAGAATTTAAGTGACCAAAATCGAAATTTTGGCGTAAAACCCGAGAAATTTTCGAAAGAAAAATCGGACATTTTGGATTTAGAAATCATCTTTTGCATATATAAATCGATTAATGGAAGCAATTACTATAAAATTAACAATATACAAGCATGAATCTTTGAATTAAAAGAGTAGAAGTTTTCAGATTTGGGGCAACTTACACAATCGATTTGATAAAAGTAAAAAGTTTTGAAATATGGATTACCTTAGTATGGAATTTAATTGAAAGAGTGGAAGGCAAGAGGACGAATCCGAGATCAAAGTAGCACAAATCACCAAAGTGTATGTCGTGAGACAAGGTTTTGAGATAATTTGGGCGTGATATGAAGTGTAGGCGTCGTGAAATAGGGTAGAGGTGTTTTTCTAATGCTCTGGAAAAATTAAAGCTGAACCGCGAAATTTTGGGTTACTCGGTGGAGTACTGGACATACTCGGCCGAGTGTCCTCTACTCAGTCGAGTACTTCTGCCTACTCGGTCGAGTACTCAGATTTGAAATTTAACTCGGCTAGTGACTTCTGGGTACTCGGCCGAGTGCCAACATAATCGGCACAGTAAGGCGTACTCGGTCGAGTACCATATATACTCGGTCGAGTACCCTCGCATAGTAACAAAATTTTGAGATTTTTGCATATAATCTTCCTAGCAAAACAATAAGCATTGTTCGGAGTCTAAACTTATCCAGAACTCGTCACATTTAGACCCTACTTTTGTCATATACCAAGCAACTTGCCAAATACGCTCATCTATACAAACTAATTACACATCATACATCGTACTCCGTGTAATTCTATCAAAAGAAATTAACCATGTTACGTGCACACATAACCTATTCAAGCTCTATTATCACCAACAATGCCATATGCATACAAGTATTCAATCAGTTGCTCCATAAAACACTATCATATGCCATTCATACATCATATAAGCGCATTCACATGCTATACCGCTAACATTACACATTCTTTCTTTTGTCATGCCAACGTACATAGAATTCTAAGCTGATCATATAAGTTCATTTACGAGCAGAAACACACACTATCCCTTACATCATAACCAATACAACTTCTATACTAAACACAATGTAACATCCACGAAAACCACACATGACACATCCAACACACACACACACACAATCCCATACGTTTACCCCACGCAAAGTTGCTTGCTTAAGCATGTTGGGGCCGGGATTCTGATATGAGGGCGCCTTCTCCACCAAAACCAACATAAAAGGGCTCCCAACACACATACACCAGGTTCAATTTAATTTGACACCCTACGTTCACTTGGTTCATTGGTTCAGGTTTCAAAATTATCGCTCTGATACCACTTTGTAACACCCCCACTTACTAAGGAGCCTTAACAAGACGTTCCCTAGTAAGTAATGGTGTTACCATCTCGGTTGCCCGAGGTAAGTATATCAAATTGACAATAAAAGAACATTTATGAATGTATCCTTACTGTTTATACAAACATAACGAAAAAGAAATATAATTCCGAAAAGAAATGAAAGAACAACTAAAGTATGAAGTGAGAGTGACAACTAGCTAAAACGGCGTGATGACTCGATCTCATCCATATCCATCAAGCAACATCAACATCCAATACCTACTAAACAAACTGCTCACCATCCCCGAATCGATCACCACAATTTTAAAAACAATAAATAGGGTAAGTCAATTGCATAACCAAGATAATAAAATAAAGAGATACAACGAATACACAAACCAATCCAAGCTGTAGTAACCACTCTCCAAACTCCAATAGTAACACGTAACCGACTCTACACCGAAATGTGTAGCTCTTCTAGGCTCCCATTGCAACGGGAAACCCACACCGCCAATGGGGGACCACAGCCTTGCCCACCTCAGCCTCGCTCATCGCAACGAGCAAACCTAGATAATTAATGTGCACATCCCCCTTGTGATGGGAGCCACAAGAGGCGAACATCGGGTTGGAACCATCTCCCGAAAATGGTCCCATAACAACAGTACCAATCAACCATACAATCTCAACCAATCTCAATCCAATGAAACATGTTATATAATCAATCAGAATCAATCTCAAATCAATTACACAATCAACCTATTAGGGAAATCCTACCTTTCCGTAAATCTATAGCACGCATCATTCACACCACGTTAAGCAAGACTCTATATCATATCCTACAAATAACAACCGTACCCTATCACTAAGCTATTCAAGATCTTCTGCAAAATACACAATTATTCGCAAACTCACCTTGAAGAACAACCAATGTCGATATCGGGGACAACCCAACTCGATGACCTCATGCATAGCTCGTATCCCTTACTGGCTCATGGTTCAAGGCTACCTAAGATGTGTAGAGTGAGAGGGGATAATTGGGAGAGAAAGAGAGAGTCTAGTTTTTAGAAATGATAAAATGAACCGTTAATATGAATTATGTTTTAGTCGTCGCATTTTATAATAACACGCTATCAGACAAGGTACTCGGTCGAGTATCGACATACTTGGCCGAGTACGCCGCACTTGGTCGAGTACCCCAGATACTCATCCAAGTGGCTCCTACTTGGTCGAATAGTGAGTCACGATGACTGCATTATCTTCTTTACGATGTGCCTCCCAAGGTCAACGGGTTAGTCAACAGATCCCTAAATAGGGCGGGTATTACAGATGACCTCGACCGAGTGGGTTATCAAGTGCTTTTAGTCAGTGTACTGTTTTGGGTGCACTTGGCCGAGTTGTGAGGAACTCTGTCGAGTAGGGCGTACTCAGCCAAGTACTTCAGGTAATCGACCGAGTACCCGGTCTGACGGGTTATTTTTCCGCGGTTTTGATTAGAACGATTAAGGAGTATACATTTATCATTTTCGTCATCATTAACATTTCGTAATCACATTTACAACCTAATTCACTCCTTAATCACCCTAATCAACTATCAAGCGAGGATCTATCATTTTGGTGCTCGGATTTCGTAATTCGCATGCCTAACAGTTTGTAAGTCCTATATTTCTACCCTTTTGCGTTAAGTCAATTGGATATGAACCCTAATTGGGTTGGTTCTTGAAAATGATTAGTTAATGATGAATTATAGTTAGTGATTGCTTCATTATTATTTTTAGGTGGAGATTTCATAGAAGAATAATTCTAGCCTTGTTGTTGTGATTGATTGCAGAATCGCGAATAAGGTAGGGCTTCCCTACTCAGTCTTTGTGCGGTTGATTTCATGTATTGAATAATTGTGTGATTCTTTGTTGTGATATTATTATGGAGGCTGGTCACTATTGGTATTGTTGATATTAATTGTGAAGCCATTGTCAGGAGATGATCTTCACCCCCATGTTCGCCCCCTTTGACTCCCGTCATAAGGAGTGATGTATAATTTAGTTGATTTGATTAAACGACTTAAGATGAATAAATTTTGCTGCGGATTTTGTTGTAATTATTAGATGAACTTCGTAAATTAGGACTAAAACACGGGATGAATTTGTGAAATTGGAACAATGGAACGGGATAGTAATAGGAGAGTAAGTGAATCTCGTTCTCTGCCTCGCAAGGTACTAACTCGATTACACTCTAAGGTCCATCCTCCCAAGGAAGACGGGGAAGCCAAAACTCGCAAGCCTTGAACTCAATTGTTCTCACACGGGGAATGATATTTATTAATCTCCAAAAACTGAAAATAATAGGGTTACAAGGCCTTATTTATACTAATTCCATAACTAAGCTAACTTGGAAATTAAGATAACAATAAAAAAAACTTAAATCAAATAAAATCTAAATCAAACCAAATATGATATTATCTCTATGCTTGTCTTAGATAATAAGCTAATAATAATATCTTTATTTGAATATAAAATAATAACTAATAATATCTAAACCCAGCCAAATAATACACGAATACAAAATATGTACTCGGTTTTGGATATCGTCTTCTCCTACATGGGTTATGCAGCGGAGTTTTAGCTCCTCCCATTCATTCCATATTGCTCCCGCATCAAGGGGGATGTACACATTAAAGATCTGGGATCGCTCGTTGCGATGAGCGGGGCTTAGGTGGAAAGGTTGCGGTCTTCCACTAGCGGTGTGGGTATCTATTGCGATGGGTTACATGGAAGATCTGAGCTATGACTTAGATAATGATACCTGGAGTTTGAAGTTGTACTGTTACAGGATTGAGATTGATTGGTTATTGTTGTTGTTATAGCATGTTTTATTGTACAGTTGACTGACCCCTTTTCTATTGTTGCAAAACCTACGGTGATCCATTTGGGGATGGTGAGAAGATATCTAGTAGCTTATGATTGTTTGAGCTCTCTCGCGGGATGAATGAGATGTCACTGAGTCCAGCCTTTGTCATAGCTTCCGCTGATCACTAGTAGACTTTATTTTATGACAGTTTGGTTGTATACATTTTTCAGTTTTGGAGTTTTGTTTTGGCTTGTAATCGACTAAACTTTTATTCATTTAAATTACATGTATCTTTTATGGTCTATTTGTTATACTCTACCTTGGACAACCGAGATGGTAGCACGCCCACTTTCTAAGGTAGGCATTGGTAAGGCACTTTGGTAGATGGGGGTGTTACAAAGTGGTATCGGAGTGATAATTTTGGAACCTAAAACAAATGAACAAAGTGAACATAGGGTGTCTAAATAAAATGAACCCGGGTAGGAATTGTTTGGAGCTACAACAAAGGTTTAGGAGACGTCCTAAGACCATAAATTTGGCCCTTACAACTTCGAGCCGGTCACTACAGGGTGTGTCGAGGGATTGTTGTATGTGTGTGTGTGTGTGTTTCCAGATAAGTATGTTGGATGGAGGGAGTTGTGATATGACTTGGATGGATATGGAGTAATAGAATGGTATGAGTCATGCTTTGGTGTTTATTAATTCGCATTTTGTTACTTAATAGCATGTGAAATAGGAAGTGTGGTTTATATGTTGTTAAATAGGTAAAAGGGTATCGTTTTGCATGATTCGGCCGAGTGTGGCAGGGTACTCGACCGAGTAGGGGGGTACTCGACCAAACATCCTGGCATTCGACAGAGTAGGAGATAATGTGACTTTGGCAGTAGCTACGTACTGGAATATGACAACTCAGCCGAGTAGAGGTAGTACTTGGCCGAGTAGGGAGTGTTCGACCGAGTACGCGAGGTACTCGACTGAGTATTCTTTATGTGCATTTTAGATCAGCTGCTGGAGTTTGAGCACTCGACCGAGTGGCTCGTACTCGACCGAGTGGCTCGTACTCGACCGAGTACCTCCGTGTACTTGACCGATTACCTCTTTGGCGGATGTGATATTTGTTTTGAGCCGTAGGCTATATGCTTACATTTGTGTTGGTTATTGAAGCTAAAAAATGCCGCTAAAGAGATTAGCTGCTTATATCCGGGCTTCTCAGATGAGCCGCTAAAGAGATTAGCTGCTTATATCCGGGCTTCTCAGATGAGCGTGGATGAAATCGCTAGGATGATCGAGCAACAAGAAGTGCTCACTGAGGTCCTAATGAATGTAGGTAAAGGGATGGAATCAGTTATTGATGCATCCCGTTTGAGCACCACTATTTCCCGCATTAACCGTACCACCTATGAGGGCACAAGCTATGAAAGTGGCACCGGGAAATGGAGAGTATTTTTGAATTTGTTCACTGTCTGGAGAATATAAAAGGGGAACAAGCTGCGTTTTACCTGAAAGATGAGGTTGGGGTATGGTGACACCATGAGAGGGAGGATGCACGGAAGTACTATAGAAACTTTGGTAAACCTGCGATTCCTTGGGCAGAGTTTAAGAAGGCGATGAGGAACCATTACGTTCTAGAGCATATTCGTAGCAGGTTGAGGGCCGATTTTGACGCATTTGCTATGACTGATAGTATGATCATGGCTGAATACTTGAGGGGAAATATCCGTAAAATTCCCTTAATTTTAAGGATTATAACGTAAATATAACATGCGATTTATGGTCATAAACGAAATACAATAGAAAACGATAAAGATTAAGAATCAACCTCGGGTCCTTTGATGTGCGGCGTAAAGAACAGAAATCAACAGAGATTTCCTCCTAATCGTTGCACCCAAGACCGTCTGAGACTATGCCCTTGTGCTAGAAATGCTCTCTAATTGACTTGCAATATTGAGAGAGCTATTGTGAGGTTATACGATGTGAGATCTAGAAATTTCAGAGAAAAATGCTCTGAAACCCTAATGTTTTGTCAAAAATGAATGATTAGGTTAGAAAGGAGGAGAGGCTCTCCTTTTGTTCCTCCATTCGGCCAACCGTGATCCCTCATGGGGAAGTGGGCTTCCACTTCCTCTTAATTTTAACTCGTGGTCCGGCTCGAAAATTGCTAAATGTATATGACGCGGTTTTTATTATAAATCGTCATCGGTTATCGGCTATTAAAATATCAACTAATAACATGGGTTAGTTGAAATATTAATACATGTCCGATAAAGACAATATTGTATAATTAATTCAATATACATTAATTAAATATAAATCGTTTATATTCAATTTACGAATTAACTGTTTAATTCGTCTTAGCTATTATTATTTAATCCGTATTAAATAATTATCTCAACATCACGTTTGACTAATTACTAGTCAATAACTCCGACTAACTGGTTAGTCAAATTTGGCATCAACATGACTGTATTTTCATACTGTCACATCTCTCAAACGTATCTTATAGGTGTGACTTTTAGGGACCAGTTGATCACCGCCATCTGTATGACAATAACGTTAAACTTATCTAGCAAGCCAACCGTTATTGATAAACGTGGATCAACTGATAATAATACCAAAAGTATGCCCTTTGATCCTTTTAGAGATTTATAAGTCATTGCACTAACTGTAAAGGACACCAGCCCCAACAAGCTCCCACTTGTCCGTACAAGTGTATGTGCAATGACGTTATCCGCACTAACTGGAGGACACAGCTCCAACAAACTCCCTCTTGTCCGTACAAGTGTATGTGCGATAACCGATTCTCATATTCATTTAAAATTTCTCCCACTCAATGTAAAACAATATCCGGATCCGGATCCGCTAAGGTCGTATTTTACAATCGATCTGGATCAAGAGTGGTTTCCCCGACTAGAGAGTAACTTAACTGATAAAACGAATCCGTATCTGAGCATGGCCATGCATTTCAGTTACAGCTTCTCGAGTGGCCCTGAGAAATATCGAGTACCTGATAAAGGCTGAATATTTCCTTCAACTCGACTCCTTCCGATCTAAGCACAAAGATGAAATGACCCAGAAAAAATCTACTTGGCCCCCTGTTACGGATGACCGTGAGAAAGAAACCAAAGTCACCCAAAATCTGCCTTAGTCTCAAGAGACAGTCGATAGTCAAAAGAATCGACTCTTAGAATCACCATGGATGTCCTATCCACGACCGGGCACCGAATGTTATAAAACATTTAGGACTCCACGTCGATGTCACAATTGTGTCCTACGAGATATCCGTATAACTCGCCTCTGTGATTGGTCAGTCAACCGGTTGACTTATGGCTCGTTGAACCCACCATCAACCAACGTCACAAAATAATTGCCAGAGTTATCAGCTCATGTGGGCAATTAAAGACTAAAAATATAATGTTTGTTCAGTTCACTTTGTGGTGTTCAAAAATGTCGCACAATTCCACATGAAAAACAAAATATATAAATATCAAAACGATGATGTCGTATAGAGTACACAAGAGAATGAATCTAATCCATAAAAGAGTACTACAACTCAGGAACACGTTTAATTCCCATGGAATTAACATGCCTTTCATGCTTATCTTGTCGTAATGGTTTAGTGAGAGGATCTCGCTATATTTGTCATCTCAGTAGCAATCTTTTCTATCACTACTTCCTTTTGCTCCACGTAATCCCGGATTAGATGAGCTTTCCGTTGTACATGTCTAGACGCGGCATAGTACTCGGACTCGATCGTAGAATCTCTTTGTAACACTTTGTTTGGAACTCTTCCACTGATCGTAGCGCCATTAAGAGTAAAAACGAATCCAGACCGAGATTTCGAGTCATCTCGATCCATAAGTCAATGCCCAATCTTTAGTCCTCCGTAGGTACTTAAGAATGTTCTTGACACCATCCAATGTGATACACCGGATGCTTTGTTGGAATCGACTTATCATACTCAATGCATATGCCACGGTCGGACGTGTGCATATCATGGCATACATGATTGATCCTATAGCCGAGGCATAAGGAATCCGTGTCATGCGCTCTTTCTCTTCCGGTGTCTCTGGTGCCGAGACTTGCTCAAATGCACCCCCAGAGCCATCGGAAGGAACCCCTCTTGGAGTTAGTCATGCTGAATCTCTCTAGTATCTTGTCTATATAAGACTCTGACTGAGAGATAACATCCGACGTGATCTATCTCGATAGATACGGATGCCCAAAATTCTTTGTGCCTCACCCAGATCTTTCATCTGGAAATGGTTTTTCAACCATACTTTCACCGAAGTTAAGAGAGGTATGTCATTCCCAATCAGGAGTATGTCATCGACATACAATATTAGGAAGACAATCTTGCTCCCACTCGACTTGATATAAAGACATGGTTCCCCGACCGATCGAGTAAATCCATTTTCTTTAATCACTTGGTCGAAGCGATGATTCCAACTCCGAGATGCTTGCTTAAGTCCATAAATGGAACGCTTAAGTTTGCATACTTTCTTAGGATGTTCTGGATCGATGAAACCTTCGGGTTGTACCATGTACAACTCTTCCTCCAAAAAGCCGTTTAAGAAGGCGGTTTTCACATCCATTTGCCAAATTTCATAGTCATGAAAAGCGGCAATCGCTAAGATAATCCGAATGGAATGCAGCTGACTACGGGTGCAAAAATCTCATCGTAGTGCAAACCTGGCACTTGGGTGAAACCTTTAGCAACTAGTCGTGCTTTATAGATATCTTGTTGACCTTCCACAGAATGATTTTATCTTGTAAAGCCATTTGCATTGAATGGGACGAACCTTGGCAGGTAAGTCAACAAGATCCCATACGTTGTTCTCATACATAGAGTCCATCTCGGATTGCATGGCCTCAAGCCATAGCTTTGAGTCGGAACTAGTCATGGCACCTTTATAGGTTGCGGGTTCACTACTCGTTAAGAGTAGAATGTCATCTATGTCATGTTCCTCGACCATACCAATGTATCTGTCTGGAGGAATAGAGACTCTGCCCGACCTTCTAGGTTCCTCAGGAATATTAACCGCAGCCGGGATTGAAGGAACTGGTTCCTCCAATGGTTGCTCGGTATTTGGTTCTGGAATCTCCGACAGGTCGAAGGTTCTATCACTCTTTGCATTCTCGAGAAACTCCTTCTCTAAGAATGTCGCACTAGCCGCAACAAATACACGTTGTTCGGTTGGCGAATGGAAGTAATGACCAAGTGTTCCTTTAGGATAACCTATAAAGTATGTCTTGACCGATCGCGGGCCGAGCTTATCCTCGTGTTTCCACTTGACATAAGCCTCGCAGCCCCAAACCCGTATAAAGGACAAGTTAGGGACCGTTCCCTTCCATAATTCATATGGAGTCTTGTCAACAGCTTTTGACGGACTTCGGTTAAGTATTAGAGCAGCTGACAGAAGAGCATAACCCCATAATGAGTCAGGCAACACGGTGTGACTCATCATGGATCGAACCATATCAAGTAGTGTTCGATTTCTCCGTTCGGACACACCATTCAACTGAGGTGTTCCAGGTGGAGTTAACTGTAGGGCAATCCCACAGTCCTTAAGGTGTTGATCAAACTCGTGAGAAAGATACTCGCCACCACGGTCCGAGCGCAGTGTTTTAATCTTTACTCGCCCAAAGAGGGTTCTGTACCCGATTCTGGTATTCCTTGAATTTCTCAAAGGATTCACTTTTGTGCTTCATTAAGTAGACATAGCCATATCTACTTAAATCGTTCGTGAAAGTGATGAAATACCTATAGCCTTCTCGTGCGGTGATTGACATAGGGCCACATACATTCGTGTGTATGAGTCCTAATAGGTCAGCAGCGCGCATTCCAACACCTTTGAAGGAAATCCGAGTCATCTTACCGATGAGACATGATTCACACGTGCCAAATGATTAAAAATCAAAAGCCGAGATAGCTCCATTCTGTATGAGCCGTTTAACGCGTTTCTCATTAATGTGTCCCATACGGCAGTGCCATAGATACGTATGATCTTTGTCACCAACCTTTAACTACTTATTCATTACGTGTAATATTTCGGTGGTCTGATCTAAAACATAAATTCCGTTCATGGAGACTGCCTTGCCATAAATCATATCGTGTAATGAGAAAATGCAAGAATTATTCTCTATTACAAATGAAAAACCAAGTTTGTCAAGTGCAGAAACTGAAATAATGTTTTAGAAAGACTGGGTACATAATAGCAGTTATATAAAAATAACTCAAATCCGCTAGGAAGCTGGATCACGTATGTTCCCCTCGAGACGGCAGCCAATCGTGCTCCATTCCCGATACGCAGGTCCACCTCACCCTTTACGAGGGGTTCGATGTTCCGGAGCCCCTGCACATGATTACACAGATGAGAACCACAACCAGTATCTAGTACCCAAGTTCCGTAACTTGCGTGGTTAATCTCAATCATATGAATAAAAGTAGAAGAGGAAGAAAACATACCAACAGGTTTAACGCGACCTGCTTTTATGTCCTCATGATAGACAGGACATGTACGCCTCCAATGCCCAGTCTTGTGGCAATGATGGCATTCCATGTTTTCATTCTTGCTCTTTGTCGCGCCTGATGAGTTGCTCGACTCACCAAGCCCACTCTTACCTGAACCCGACTTCTTAAACTTCGCCTTACCTACTGCTAGGTCTGCTTTAGCTTTGCCCTTACCCTTGCCCTTGTTTGACACAACGAGAACATCCTGTTTCATGCTCCCACCGAACTTCATGTCCTTCTCGGTGCATGTACGAGAAGGGAGTGCAATTCATGGGGACTTTTCTTCAAATCATTCATATAGTAATTCGCTCTAAAGAGCGCAAAACCATCGTGGAGTGAATGAAGCATGCGGTCAATCACTATGTTCTCGCTGATTTTACAATCAAGCGTCTCCAGCTTCTCGACATTCTCAATCATGCTGAGAATGTGTGGGCTAACTGGTTGGCCCTTCTGGAGTCTCACATCAAAGAAGCGAGTGGTATGCTCATAGGTCACGATTCTCGGTGCTTTCGAGAATTCCTTAGTGAGCGTGGTGAAAATCTTGTTTGCACCATGGGCTATGAAGCGTTTCTGCAAATTGGGTTCCATTGCAAAAATGAGTACGTTTTTAATCGCACCCGCTTCCATACAGAAATCGTTAAACTTGGCGATCTCATTAGCTCTAGCCGTGGGACCTGGGTTTGGCGGGATGGGCTCTATTAGATATTTGAGCTTCCCGTCGGCGGTGGCGGCATTCCGTAATGCCGCCTCCCGATCCGCGAAGTTTGATCCATCATTCTTCGATCCGAGTAGACCGATTCATCCGATTCATGAAGATCCGAAGCCGGGACTCACGGTCCAATGTGGCACTTGGCATTGGGTCGTTAGTAGGACCAGCCATTTCGTTATTAGCAGTTTAATTGTTCGTGTTCTACACTGAAAAAGAAAGAAAAACAAAAACGAAATAAGCAACTCATCGAGGTGATTTAAGTCTATTTAAAAATTTATTTTAACGTGTAGACTCTCGCACTTGCATAATTGATCTCCCTCAAGAATGATACAAGTGATCCCAAGACTCAATTTCTGTAAATTGATAAGCCAACTGTTTAGCTAATTCTTCCGTAAGAACTCTTGGTCGATAGATTTCCGTAAATCCTATCTATAGTCCACCATAATCACAGGATCGTACGAGTGACCATAGTGTTGAGATAAAATAGGTCAATCGGTTCCAACTTACCCGACGTAGAAGGGGTCATATTATGCCTACCGACGA
This sequence comes from Silene latifolia, assembly GCF_048544455.1. Taxonomy (NCBI): domain Eukaryota; kingdom Viridiplantae; phylum Streptophyta; class Magnoliopsida; order Caryophyllales; family Caryophyllaceae; genus Silene; species Silene latifolia. Next base: position 88,406,803 of record NC_133526.1, read on the forward strand.
AGAAGGGACTCATTGGAGTTTGACCTATAAAGACCATTCTCAATTTTGGTTTATACGAGGAAGATCCCATCAACTTAATTTTAATTCATTTTAAGTGAACGAAAAACTAGCATTACGTGAATGAATTAATTTAGGTGATGGCTTAAAATCGTGTGACATATGAATGTCATAGAAAACTAACTCGTGACCTTTATATGAGTCAGTTTTCATGCAATTATTAGGTGGTTTGGTTTTAGGCGGAATATGATGCATATTATCGATACGAAAAATAAATAAAAGAATGCAATACGTAAATAAAATTCCTAGTGTGGCCTATCCTAGTAAAAAGAACATAATACAACTTTGGGATCCACCGTTGGACCCGAAAAGCTTGTCTTGATGTTCCATCTTTGTTCATGCAGCGGGAGTGAGCATCCGGTTCTCCATCTTTGGTCTTCTCAAAAATTACAATTTAAAGTTTACAAATATAAACCTATTTACATTCTAAATACAAAAAAACTGTAATTACAAGTGAAAAATCCAAAACGGAGATACGAGATCTCAAAATACAACCAAGACCGTGTTCCATCATTACGGTAACACGTTCTACTAAGGCCACACTAAGTTACAACCGATTGTAAAATAAATAAATACGTAATAAAAGCATTCAAAAACATTCAAAATTAACGATAAATAAAATGCATCAACTAAAAACAAATTTATTCGTGACATAATTCTGTAATTATGTTAAATTTATCCAAACCACCTTTTAACGATTAAAATTTATGTGATAAAACCGCTTCTATCAGTTTAATTTTAATCTATTACAATCCGTTACTTTAAATACGCTTTAAAATAACTATATGGTACGTGAGTGAACCGTGTCACTATCAAGCGAGTGTACAACATCCGTATGATGTACAATTTATGGCCAAAAGAGAATTTAAAACAAAAGAGTAAAATTCAAAGCTGCCAAAACAAAATCCCTCGATCCAGGGACAAAAGTTCTCGATCGAGGAACAAAAACTCGATCGATCAATCGCTAGTCGATCGAGAGGTATGCTAAACAGATAAGTACTCGATCGACGAACTAGAGGTCGATCGAGGACTTTAGTCAAGAAAAACTGTTCGATCGAGTACGAGGATCTCTCGATCGAACAGTGGGGTTTTAAAAAGTGGTCGATCGAGTTAAGCAAGTACTCGATCGAGCAAAAACAAGACAGAAAACCTCTCGATCGAGTAGGAACATGCTCGATCGAGAACAAAAATTTCTGAAAACTCAAAACCCTCGTGAAAACAGTTTGTCAAGACAAAATCAATTGCAATTCTGATCAAAACCGTGTAAAAATAAATCAACAAATTGCAAAACTTGAACATATTGCTATAATGATCGTGTAAAATAACAATATGCACAGACAAAACGTTTCAGCCGTGTATAGACATGACACGGTATACAAAAACAAAACCAACCGTGCAAACATGGCACGGTTTACAAGGAAAAACGCAACAGCCGAAAAAAAAAAAATTGTCGTGAGAAAAATGCTGCTGCCACACGGTTTTATGACAAAAACAAAATCGTTTCAAATCGATTTATGAAAAATCACAATGTAAATTTACGTGGCCTCGCTCTGATACCACTTGAGGGGAAATATCCGTAAAATTCCCTTAATTTTAAGGATTATAACGTAAATATAACATGCGATTTATGGTCATAAACGAAATACAATAGAAAACGATAAAGATTAAGAATCAACCTCGGGTCCTTTGATGTGCGGCGTAAAGAACAGAAATCAACAGAGATTTCCTCCTAATCGTTGCACCCAAGACCGTCTGAGACTATGCCCTTGTGCTAGAAATGCTCTCTAATTGACTTGCAATATTGAGAGAGCTATTGTGAGGTTATACGATGTGAGATCTAGAAATTTCTGAGAAAAATGCTCTGAAACCCTAATGTTTTGTCAAAAATGAATGATTAGGTTAGAAAGGAGGAGAGGCTCTCCTTTTGTTCCTCCATTCGGCCAACCGTGAGCCCTCATGGGGAAGTGGGCTTCCACTTCCTCTTAATTTTAACTCGTGGTCCGGCTCGAAAATTGCTAAAAGTATATGACGCGGTTTTTATTATAAATCGTCATCGGTTATCGGCTATTAAAATATCAACTAATAACACGGGTTAGTTGAAATATTAATACATGTCCGATAAAGACAATATTGTATAATTAATTCAATATACATTAATTAAATATAAATCGTTTATATTCAATTTACGAATTAACTGTTTAATTCGTCTTAGCCATTATTATTTAATCCGTATTAAATAATTATCTCAACATCGCGTTTGACTAATTACTAGTCAATAACTCCGACTAACTGGTTAGTCAAATTTGGCATCAACATGATCGTATTTTCATCTTTGTCACATCTCTCAAACGTATCTTATAGGTGTGACTTTTAGGGACCAGTTGATCACCGCCATCTGTATGACAATAACGTCAAACTTATCTAGCAAGCCAACCGTTATTGATAAACGTGGATCAACTGATAATAATACCAAAAGTATGCCCTTTGATCTTTTTAGAGATTTATAAGTCCTTGCACTAACTGTAAAGGACACCAGCCCCAACAAGCTCCCACTTGTCCGTATAAGTGTATGTGCAATGACGTTATCCGCACTAACTGGAGGACACAGCTCCAACAATACCATCACAAGTTCAATGAACTGTCGTGCTATACGGAGGACATGCAGTTGAGCTAACTGAGTCCGGCTCTCTGTTTTGAGAGAGGACTATCGCTGAAGATTATGGAAAAGCTACCAGCAGGGGTGATTTCAGATCTAAAGAAAGTTTATGAGAGAGCGGGGCATGTAGAGAGGTTAGTTGACATGGCGAAGGAGGCCAAAGAAAAGGGAAGCGAGAAAAGGAAAGCTGAGAGTGTGGGTGGCTATCAATCGAGCTATAAGCATGGTAACCAAAACCAGGCTAGAACTTATTCTGGAGGGTCTAGCTTTAATGGGGGATCTCGTGTGTGCGGGGACGAGGTGGTCGGAGTACGAGCGATAACTCTACCTTACAATGGTTCAACTGTGGCAGTGTAGGCCATAAACGGTTTTGAGTGTAAGAGTGATGGAGGAGGAGGCTTTCTAAGATCTTATCTGGGAAACTGTTAGAACACACTTTGTTGATGATGCCAAGATTCCTTGTTATTTGGTTGTTTGTTCTTAGTTACAAATGCTTAGTGATTGAAGTAATCAAATGGACTTTCAAGAAGGCTTAGCATGATCAAGATGAAGTCAACATGAAGTCAAGACAATGATATTTTTCTAAGCCTTAGTCAAATGTTGTAAGAGTAAGTGTAACATTCTCATTATTTAAGTCAAGTGGCTGCAAAACCATGCAACAGTGCGCTGCAATGTGGTTTTTGATACTACCGTATGGAGGAACTTTTATACGAAATGTTTAAGTGTTGAAATCTTTACAAACTTCATATCCTAAAAGGTTTAAGATTTGAATTATCAAAGTTTGAAAATAAATCTGAAAATTGAAATCACAAATCTCCATTGTTAAATCCTCTAGATTTGTGATTTTACTTTTTACCTAAATGGTAAGGTTGGACTTGTCAAAGTTTTAATGCGAGAAAAGTGTTTTGCCAATTTGGTAAAGTGTCACATGTTGAGTGTTTTGGGAAGAGTTTTCTGATTTTGATTAAAGACTTATGCTTTAGTCTAAAACCTAATACTTACCATCACTGAAGGGCTACCTATTTTATAATTGATTTAATCACTCTAAGTTTTACTTCTTAGATGATTAAATCCACTATAAATAGAGAGCCTTATCATCATTTATTTCTCAAGACTTTCGAAAGCATTTATTGAGAAAACTTTAAAATCATTTGTGCATTTAAAGCTTTGTTCTTTAAGTATTTGCAAAACGTTTTTCTAATTTAAAGTCTTCGTTTGTTTTCAAAAGCTGTAAACCTCCAAGTATCAGTTCGCTGCACTGTGACATAATGAGTTTTTTCCATGATTCTCGTGTATAAGTCTTTATCATGATCTCCAGGTTCATTAAGTGAACCCTTGATATTCAAAGACTCTATAAACCAGTGAGATAGATCATATTAACTCTTGAAGCGTAGTAGCTTTAAGTTTGAGTGCAATAGGGGTAGATTGGCGAGTTATTTTCATTGTAAGGGTTTAGTTGTTTGAGTAAATTTCTAAACAAGCAATAAAATAACGGTTGGACGTAGGCCTCTGAGTAGAGGCTGAACCTATTTTTAAGACATCGTTTGTTTGTTCATTTACTTTTACGTTCTCTATTCTTGCTCCATCTCATTAATACTTGTTGTCCGTTCTGTGTCACAGTCATCGATACTGTGACATAAAACTGTTGTACTTCCTTGTGAACTTACATTCTATTAACTCTCTCAAGTTTTGCACTCCAAAGTTCTTCACTTAAGTTATCAATTAAATAAGTTTAGAACAAGTTTTTAAAAAGGGTACATCTAATTCACCTCTTTTCCCTCTTAGGTGTTTATCGTTCCAAACTCTTAAATTGGTATCAAAGCCTCGTGCTCTTGATATTGGTTAACACCAAAGAGTTCATCCCATAGTTATGGACAATTCAAAACACACTAAGTATCCCATCTTTAACGGTGAAAACTATGCCTGGTGGAAACATCACATGGAGCACTATGTCAAAGGTGCGGACTATGAATGTTGGTTGATCATTTAAAATGGTCCCCTTGCTATCACGGTCACTAATGCTGATGGCACTAGTACCAGAAAAAGCGAGGACAAGTATGTCGAGGCTGACTATAGAAAGGTCGAAAAGAACTCTAAAGCCATGTCCATCCTTCAACATGACATTGGTGAATAAGAGATTAACTGGATTTTCGGATGTACCTCGGCTAAAGAAATTTGGGACACCCTAAGCCTTACTTAAGAGGGAACGTCACAAGTTAAAAAAAATATCAAGTCTATCTTTTCAGGCAACAATATGAAATGTTTAACATGATAAGAGATTAGTCCATAAATAGTTTGTCTTCTCGTTTTTCTAGCAATGTCAATGACCTCAAAAGCATAGGTAGGGTTTTTGAACCACAAGACCTAGTTCATAAAATCCTTCGTAGCCTCACTGAAAAATGGCGACCGAAGTAATGACTATTGAGGAAGAAAAGGACCTATCTAAGCTACCCCTTAATGAACTAATGGGCTCACTAATGGCTTATGAGTTAACTCTCATAAAGCGCTTGGGTGAAAGCTCTAAAGGGAAATGGCTCGCTCTCAATGCTCTCTCAAGTGATGAGGAGGATGGAGATGACGAGTTTGTAATGTTCACTAAAAACATTTTGGGCATTATAAATGGTCGAAACTTACAAAGGTATAGCAACAATGCTAACAAATGCCGCTTTCCTAAGGTAACTTAATAATAATAAGTAAAGAAGTATACTTAGTTTATTGTTTGGTCATGCTTACGTTCCTCTATACAATTTATTTGTTGAAGGCTACGAGTGAGAGGAACAAGGCGAACATTTCAAAGAAAAAAAATCGTCTTTTACGGCTCCCGAGGTGGTTATAGATTGATTAAGACGAAACTTGGAAGTACCTAATTCTTATAGTATTAGACTATTAGGTGTTTTAGTCGGATGTGATATATGTTCATAGTAATCATACATATTTTGAGAGGATATCAATATGATGAATGAATTGTAGGCAAAGCTTGGAAAATTCAGTCGTCACGGCGCTTAGGTGGAAGGTCACACTCGTAAGAATGGAAAGTCGGAAACTGAATATGATAAGAGCATCAAAGAGAAAATTGTAAGTTTGAATATATATGTCACTCCAACCACTGGTGGTCGGAGTTATATAATTGTGAGTTGCTTAATGGTTTTGTGTGTGTGTGTAGAGGATCTGTGAAAATGAGGTACATGACGGAAAATGGAAGCCTTAAGGAAGTGTTGACATTCTTGCTAGGGCAATCAGCAAAGTAGAGCATCCAGATCGTGTGAGAGGGGTATCGACGCATATTGGTATCGCTAAGTATTTTGGAAAAATTACTCGAAGGATGATGAGTGGTGATGATTCCAAGAAGGTAATCATATAAATACTGTATTTGAAACAATGTAATTTATAACTATATATGCAGACATTAATTTCTACTACACAACTACATAAAATAGTCAGGTTGATGCTGAGAATGTTGGAAACTGGGGAAAAACCATCAGAAAAGAAGTTGGATATGGTTCAAGAAATCATAAAGGAAGCAGAGGAGGAGGAGGAGGAAAAAGAGGTAATAATATTTATGTCTTATATACAGTATGTTATATGATTTGGAAAATCAGTATGTGTTATATGGACAAGTGTTAATGTACAGAAGGAAGTCGAGGATGACATGCCAAGGAAGAAGGAAATGGCAAAGGAGACTGTGGTGGGAGCCGAGGATCGATATCAAGCAGTTGAAGAGGAATCCAGGAAGGCCGTGACACGGGATGAGGTGGATGTAGTTGATTATCAGATGTTCTTCTCAACACCAAAAAAGGTAATAGCTGCTAGTATATAATTATTCATATCATACACGTTTTTTAATTATGAAATTTATTAATGGTAGTGAATGTATGTGGACAAATTGATTAAAGTTGTCGTGAAGGGAGATTGCAAGGCACCTTGTCGCCTATTCTATTTACAGGGGAAACAGAAAGTTCATGTTTCCAGGGGATACGTGTTCAATTACGACCGACTTAAACAAGTTAAGGTTCGTAGTATACCCCTTCGTGACAAATGTAGGAAAGTGGAAGTGTCCCATATATAAAGACGAGTTTGGGGAAGTAAAATTACCATTTAATAATGAGGAGGTCACTTATTTGAAAGAAGCCCTAAGCACTTATGTGCAGTGGTCTGAACACCTCATCAATGTTGTCATCCCCGAGGTACCTATATGCAGACGTTAATTATGAGTTGTTCTTTAAATAAATTACGGTATGAATATTAACATATCATAAGTACTTGTTCTTTAAATATTTACATTTGCAGAAGTTAAGCAAAGCCATGGTGGCAGCTAAAGCAATTACTACTACATCAACTGACAAGGTCACCGAAAGGACTACGTCTTCCCCAAAAACAAAACCACAGGACATACAATATAAGTCAGCTACGAAAGTTGTTGTAGTCAAGCCTACTTATGATTATTCTTATGAATCGTGTGAATATAAGAAAAAAATTAAAACTACTTCGCTGAAGGCTTTGTACAACTTGGCTATAAAGAGGTCACCTAGAGGGGATGTAGTCATGATTAATATTGAAGAGAAAATTATAGGCGCAGCTCATAAAGCTGTACTGGACCCAAAGCAACTGATTAAATTTATCGACCTTGACAATTTAGATATTATTCATATTTTGATTTGGAAGTAAGTTTTATTAATAAAACTATTTAGTCATTTCCTTTTACGAATAATGATGTTTGTTTAAATTATCAATTACAATAACATTCTTCGTTCCATGTGGCGTAATAGGTATCTGCATGATCAGTTCGCTAAGTGGAAGGTCTCAATTCACGCCTACGGATTCTTGAGTCCTAAGGCATTCTCTGTGCACAGAATTTCATACGAAGAACAAATCAATAGAATCGCTCGTCGGTTTATGTCGACCAAAAAACTATGGCTTGCCCCTACATGCGTGATTATTGTAATGAATCACAGTTTTATAAATTTATTATTAACATGCTTACTTGTGTGTAAATAAACTAACAGTTCAATGTCCCAAATTGAATAGGAAGCATTGGGTGCTACTGACAATCCAAGTGGAAACAAAAACAGTGTACTGGATTGACTCTCGCGAAGGCAAACCCTCTAACAGTTGTGTAAGAATGATAACTGAGTAAGTTTATAACCTTCAATAATGTCATTTGTTATTGTATGACTTGAGCCATATATATGCAAATAATAATGGCATGTGTATATATATTTATGAGTTAGTGTTTTTGAAGCAAAAAAAAAAAAAAGATTATGTCCACTTGGGAAATATGAAAGCAACACTGTTCCCAATTTTATCACGCCATTAGTAAGTGTATTCTTAATAATTACTCGTGTCATTTAATTTATGTTTATGCGACAGGTTGATTATCTAATTCAGCTGATTTGTGTGTGATTTATATAATAGTCTCCTAAAGCACCAGACGACAAACAATCCGCCTTTACGTTTATCAGTCCAAGTGGGAGGTTATCAACGGGAAACTTTCTACCATTCCGATACGGGTTAGTGTGATTTAAAAACTATTTCAGACGTAAATTGAGTTCAATTATGTATATTTCCATCTACTATATCTATTTTGATTATGTATTTTTTAAATTGTAGTTTCCACTAATACTCAACAAAGCCCCAGAATATTCGCTAGAGGACATCACCCAGTTGAGAAATATGTGGGCCAGTTATGTTGTTTCATTAGCGGAGTCTCAATAGTTTGCTCATGCTTTATGCAGGTGTGTGGATATATAGAGCAATTGTGTATTGGCTTCTTTTGTTTCTTTGAGGAAGTTATGTTTTGGCTTTTGATCATTCTATTTATACTGTTTTAAGACTTGGTTTAATTTATCACGGGGTGTAACATTTTGATGCAGGATTGAATTTTTGCAGTGCACTGCTGGAATGCTATTTTCAACAGCAGTTGATAAATAGCATTCAAACAGCTACTACAAAGGTTGCTGAAAAAATAGCCTTTCAGCAGTTGCTAGAATAAGCTAAAATCATTTTTTTAAAATAATTAAAAACGATAACGGTTAAAAACAACCCGTTGCAAACAATTACTTGACAACGATTTTATTTAGATAAATAACCGTTGACATTTTTTCCCTCCCATTTAAACAGCCAAAAATAAAACATAACGAACAATAACCGTTGTCGAGTTCAAAACTTTTACAACGGTTTATTTAAGAAGAACCGTTGTCAAAGTTTCATCAATAAAAATAGATAACGGTTACATACCGTTGTCAATAGATAAATATAACAACGGTTTTGCATGCAATGAAACCGTTGTTAAATTTTGACATTTAATTAAATAAGATAACGAAATGAATCGTTATCATATATAATATTTAACAATGGTTTTGGAACCACTAAACCGTTGTCAATAGTAAACTAGGACAACGGGTTTGAAAATGTTATTAAGATTTAATAACGGTTTCTTAGAAGTATACCCGTTGCCATAAACATATTTAACAACAGTTTAATAATGGTTCTTGAGTTGTGATAACGGTATTATAGATCCGTTATTGATGTTATATAACGGTCGCGTGTTTGTACAACCGTGGTATATATTTAATAACAGCCCTTGCAATAACGGTTCCGTGTTTCTATTTAATAACGATAATTGCATGATCTGACTGTTATTGAAGGTCTTATTTGGCGTAGTGAACGAAAGATACTTGGAGTAAGATTCAACTTGCTCTTGGATACGAGAAGCATGTGGTATGGTTACACGGGGTACCAACGGATATTGTGTCAGATAGAGTTGCGAGATTTATATCACGATTTTGGCAAGAGTTGCAGGAATTGATGGGGACTACCTTAAACATGAGTACGACGTTTTATCCTGTAATAGTTGGTAAAATTGAAAGGACCATCAAGACTTTAGAAGACATGTTGCGAGCTTCTATGATGGAGTTTGGTGGGAGTTGGGAGGATAAACTTGATTTGATTTAGTTTTCATACAACAACAGCTATCACACGAGTTTGGCATGAAACCTTTTGAGGCGTTGTACGGAAGGAAGTGTAGGAGCCCAGTGTATCGGGATGATACCGTTGAAGTTGTGGTTTTAGGACAACAAATGGTACAAGATATGGTTGAACAAGTACACTTGATTCGACAAAAGATGAAAGCAGCTTAAGATCGGCTTAAGAGTTATGTGGATTTGCATCACAGGGATATTGAGTTTGAGTTTGGTGACAAGGTCCTTTTAAAAGTGTCGCCTATGCACGATGTTATGAGGTTTGGCAAGAGAGGAAAGTTGAGTCAGAAATTCATAGGACCATATGAGATTTTGGATCGGGTAGGTGAAGTAGCTTATCGGTTAGCTTTACCACCATCTCTTAATCGGGTGCAAAATGTATTTCATCTTTCACAACTTCGAAAGTATGTGAGTGATCCATCTAATGTGCTTGAGGTGGAGAATATTGAGCTGGATGAAGCTCTCACTTATGCGGATGTGCCAAAGAGATATTGGATTGTAAGGTGCGCAAGACAAGGAATTATGAAACCGTCTTGCTTAAAGTGTAGTGGTTTAATCACAATGTTAAAGAAGCTACATGGAAGTCGGAAGAGGCAATGAGGGAGCGTTGTCCACATCTTTTTTATCAGGTATGTTTGGTTACAGGGTCATAACCTTTGTCTTTTAAGGGGGGTAGGTGATAATCACGTGTGTTTTGGGTAGTTTTGAAGTCGGTATGGTTGTGTTTCGAGTTGTGTGATCATAGTTTGGCCATGGTGGGATATATGGTTAATGTCTTTTTTATTTGGGTGATCTTTTAAAGTTGTATGGCTAGAAGGTTAAGTTATGCTTAGTTGCATCAGGTATGGTGTGAACTTCGGGGACGAAGTTCGCTTTTAAGGAGGGAAGACTGTAATACCACAGTTTTTTTGTCACGGTACACTCGGTCGAGTAAGCTGTACTCGGCCGAGTTAGTCGTCGAGTGCTTTTAGACAGGCTACTATTTTAGGTGCACTCGGCCGAGTTGGGAGGAACTCGCTCAAGTAGAGCGTACTCGGCCGAGTACTTCTGTCGAGTAGCCGGTCTGACGGGTTAATTTCCGCGGTATGATTAAGATGATAAGGGTTTTATATATTTTTTAAACACGTCGTTAATACTTTTCTAAAACCTAAAACATTTCTAAACTCCTCCTTAATCATCATAACCATATCCTAGCATCTTGCGGGTGGAATCTTAAGCATTTGGAGTCTGTAGTTCCGTGTTTTACCATATTTGTAAGTACTCGTTGTCTCTAATAAGTTTAATCAGTTTTCTTTAAGATTAAGTAAACTCTAATATGAGTAATTAACGGGGAAAGATTTAATTAGGGATTTATCTTGATGCTAAGCTATTGTGTATGAATGTTATGTGGAGATTTCGTAGAGGAGCAGTTTTAGCTGCGTGATTGTTGTTGTGATTGATTGCGGAATCGCGAATAAGGTAGCGTTTCCCTACTCAATCATTATACGGTTGATTTCATGTGCTGTGTGGTTCTTTGTTTTTGTTATATTACTGTGGAGATTGGTTGTTATTGGTATTGTGGTATTGATTGTGAAGCCATTGTCGGGAGATGGTCTTCACTCCCATGTTCGGCCCTTGTGGCTCTCGTCACAAGGGGATGTGCACATTAACGATCTGGGATCGCTCGGTGTGATGAGCGGGGCTTAGGTGGCAAGGTTGTGGTCTTCCACTGGCGATGTGGGTAACCTGTTATGATGGGTTACCTGGTAGATCTGGGATACGACTCATATAATAATACTTGGAAGTGGGAGTTGTACTGTTACAGGATTGAGATTGTTGGTTATTGTTGTTGTTAGAGCATGTTTTACTGTACAATTGACCGACCCCTTTTTTTTGTTGCAAAACCTACGGTGATCCATTCGGGGATGGGGAGCAAATATCTAGCAGGTGTTGATGTTTGAGCATGTTTGGGGATTGGACGGGACATCGACGAGACTAACACTATTTTAGCTTTCATTGTTGTTTACACTTTCATTTGTTTAGTCGAGTTGCACTTTATTTTGGGTTTAGGAACTTGTAATCTTGTTAAAGTTTATTTTATATTCATAAATGTTTCATTATGTTATCTTTGATATGTACTACCTCGGACAACCGAGATGGTAGCACTCCCATAAGCTAAGGTAGGCCTTGGTAAGGCATTTTGGCAGATGGGGGTGTTACAGTAACAACAGGAGATGAAATGCTAAACTTCATGAATGCTTAGAGTGAATTTAACAAAATAAAGATTTACCCAACAGACAAAGAAAGCACAACATTCATGACTGACCAGGAAATATATTGCGACAGAACAATGTCATTAGGTTTGAAGAATGTCGGGGCAACTTATTAACATCTTGTTAATATGATATTCAAAGAGCAAATATGGGACATTGTGGAAGTCTAAGTTGATGACATGGTGGTAAAATGAAAGAATGCATAGAATCATGTTAAACATTTAGATGTAGCTTTTCAAATTCTGGAGAAATACAACATGAAGCTCGAGCATACAAAGTGCAACTTTGAAGTATCAGCATGAAAGTTCAGGGTACTAACTCTTCCTGTCAAGTTATGGATGTCATCGACTGACTTTGGTGACTCCAATTCCAACATTACTTTGATCTGCTCAGGACTGGCCTCTATGCCTCTTTTGGTTAAACCATAACTGATCTAACTTTAAATGATCTTATCGATTTAAAAGCACCCGACACGAAAACCACCTTATCATAATAACAAAAATTCGAAATACCTCGTTAATCACTTCACCATAAATGACACGACAAGAAACAACCTGGCCAAGTGACATGAAACACCGAATATAGACCTGGAATCCAAAATAGCCTGAAACATGATAAATACGAATAACTCGATCTGAAATGACATGACTCAACTTATCCATTTACCAAATTTATTGGAGCTTGTACACTACTCTTTGGTTTCCTAGTCTACACCTGAAAAACAAGCTTCTATACACCCTCCCTCACACCTGTAGATACCTCATTTCTACACCTCCCGCCAACCACCCAGTAATGATTGGGCCGCATGTTTGATACGCGAAATGATTTATGACAGTCCATAAGTTAATCATCAAGTGATAGCTCAAACAGCCGGGTCAACCACTTGGTCGTCATCTACGCACCGATACGGTCGTTTTGATAGTAATTAGAGTTTATTTGAAGTCCGGGTCAAAAACCGCTTTATTTTCTAAAAACCGTTTAAATGTTGAGTCGGAATATTCCAGAATGTTCTAGAATTCTCTGGATATTTATTCCTAATTTAAAATCAATATTTGAAGTAAATATCTTTCGTATATTGTGTTTTAAGGAATAAGAAAGTATAGATCTACTGAAATTCCATAATAAAACGCGGAAATCTTTCTTGCTGAGGAGGAAACCTTTGGGGAAATGACGCAGCAGGTGATGCGCCTCTTCGAAGGGTCGCAGTGGCTATTGCGCCTCTTCTCCAGCCCTCTTTTCGCTTTTTCATAATATTTTCGTGATTTGTTTCCGTATCCGTGTCATTCCTAAACTCTTCCATGTGTTTATTATAAATTGAGACTTTCGGTCTCCATATTTGGCACGCGAGTGTTTTGTCCCTTCTTTCTCTCTCTTTGTATTCTAGACCATGCTACTGCCTTTCGACGCCTACGTGCTTGATCAATCGACCACGTAAGCTCAGATCATTCCGAGTCCCAGTCACGTTGCATAAACCGACCAATTTGACCAACTCCACTTTTAAACAACCTAATCAATTTATTAAATCTTCTGACGAGGGCACTTTCCACGCATATTCAAGTCGAGCAATCACTAAAACGATAACTTTAGTCAATCTCATTTCGTCAAACATGTAAGTCTGAGGGTCTAAATCCCATTTTATTATTGTACTTTTATTTTGCATCAATTAATCTAGATCTACATCAAGAGCACGTTTAGAAACCGATTTAAAATCCCTCTTTTAAAACCGATTTTACAAAACTGCAGATGTCAGACGACGAGAAGAAACGTAGCAGCAGCTGCGCCTCTTTGAAGGATCGCAGCTTTGCTATGCCTCTTCCAGAGGCAGCTTGCTGTTCCTGCTCTTCTTCTTCTTCCTCGACTTCCTGCAAATTCCTCTGTTCTTATTTCTTTCTTTTTCTTTCGTTCTTTTTGTTATTTTCCGTACATAAATCATGTTTTAACAATTTTCCTTTTAAATTACATTGCATAATTCGTCCTTAATCCCGAGTAATTAAATACTTGCAGGTTTTTGCCGTTTTAATTCAAATCAATTTGTCAGGGTTTTGACTTGTTCATGTCGAGGTTCTGGTATCCTAATTGATATATAAGTGTTCTTCCGAGTCTTGTTTGTCCAGTTTCGTCTTAATCTAACCTAAAGTTTCGTCCTTTTTGTATTTCCGACACGAGTTCATCGTATAATCGTAATCATGTAAACCGCTGTAATTTCTCGTTCTAGTTCGTCTTATGACTTGCCCATATGTATATAATTGGTTAAAACACTTCAACTCGAATCTAATATCGATAATCCCTCCTAAATATACCAATGAACAATAACAATGTTGCGGTTCTGACTTCACAGCCAAAACCCAGCTCTAGAACAAACGCATAAGGTGATGTGCCTCTTCTAGAGGACGCAGCAGATGCTGCACCTGTTCTGGGTTGGTCTCTGTCTCTGAACTCTTTCTCGCTTTAACGTAGCTCCTAATTACAGTTTAAATCAACTATTATTCGTATTATCAACTATAATCTGCCGTATTTTCATATTTAATTTTCTAATTTTATTTTCCTTTTATTTTCTTCTTCGAAATCCCGTCTTCGAGTGTGCATTTGACGTAGATCAAATGAAGTTTATAATTCGTTTATTATTATTATGTATAATTTAATTGTATGACATTCACATGTATAGAATCTAACTTCCTACTTCGACTCAATTAATTGCTAAACACGTGTTAACCGACATAGTCTGATTTCACATGCTAGGATTAATCTATGTTTGTTGCATTGCATGCATTACATCGACGACATATCAAATATGAATAATTTCCCTAATCATTAGTAGATGTCGCTATTGAGGCGGGTGGGATTAGGTGTTCGAATTAAAGAACTTTCTAATACGTACCCTCACCCCTTACTCCAGTTATCTCTGTACGTCCGTGTCCATTGGCATCCCGAGAGTAATTCTAGACATGGAATGCTAAGGATAACGAGTTCTTAGTGTTCATGTCATTACTTTGTGTCTTGACGTGGCACGAGTATTTGAACGGTTTCCAATTTTTCCACAATAAGTTGGTGGCGAGTCCACAAATGCAGGCTTATTCAACCTTTCACTGGTTTCAATGCCTCACAAATCGGTAACGGCCCATGACGTGCTTTGGCAATCCAATGTTCCTTGGGAGAAGTGCCGCCGCCTCGAAATCAACGCACGGGTGGCCCATGTCCACAGTTTGGCGACTCCGCTGGGGATGATACACTTACGCGTTACCCAGGGTGAAACTTGAACAAGGTAAGGGAATATTTTATACGAGACAGTTGTCGATTTTCATTACTCGACCTTCTTAGGCCGTTTCATTTGGTCTTACTAGGCCCTAAACCAACCCATTCGACCAATCGTCCCGTCCGTACGGTCCAAATTCTTATCTGGGCCTTCAGATGGATAGCGATTGACGTCAACCATACTGCGGTGCTTACTGATGTTTGTATCGAGAGCTTTCAATACTCGAGAAAATGGACAAGGAACCGATCTTTCTCATGTTTGGCACAGACTTCTCCAGAGACCAGGGTTTGATTGCTTGTTATGGCAAACCACTTTTTAAGCCAAAACCCTTTAAATGCACTTATACTGTTATAATTCATGTTTGTATATATACATTGTGTGTGTTTTCCAAATCAAATAACGTGTCTAAGTTCCTCATTTATCAACAAAATAATGTCAAAATTATTGTGTAAATAAATTCATTTTTCAAACCTTTCAAATGTCCCATTTGTAAACCAAACAATGCCGAATTTTCCAATTTTCAATTTCCAACTTTCAAATTTCAATTTTTTGTAAATGTAAAATTCATTCCCTTTGAAAAATCACTTTCTGTAGAATTCCATTTTCAAAGTTCAAGTCAATTTTCCATAAAAAAAATCCTTTGTAAATTCCCAAAAAAAAAACACAAAAGTGCAAAAAAAAGAGACCAAAAAAAGTCATAAACCGAAATATTTTCAAACCATGTAAATGTAAATATGTAAATTCAATTGGGCTAAGTTAGAGTCAAAATCCAAACCGATTATGTCGGAACTCTGTCCAGTCATAAACCAGTCGTCCTTTACATTTTGGGTTTTTTCAAATTCAAGTCATGTCCTAAGGCGTCACGCCGTCATTTTGAACCCCCTACCCCCAATTCAGTTAGGATGTAAACATTTCCACACCTCGACTCACAGACTTGAGGCTAACACGTCGAGTCGTTCCAAAATCCGTCTCTCGAATTCTTCTAATGACACGTTCGAGACACACATACCCGAACATCGAGTCTAGTCTATCTTAAAACATACGTTTAGAATCAACACGTGTCATCAATCCCATCAATCAGGTCAACCATATAAGTGTCACTCTGTCAAAGTAAATAATCCAGTATAAGTTCAAAGTCAAACCCTGTGAGTCCAAACACGAGAAGTCACTCACGACATTTCGCGATTTCACAAGTTAAGAGTCTAGTTATCCCGTCTCGTCCTCATATATTTTCCTTCATCCCTTGTTGATCGCTTTAGTATGCGTGATCCCATGTCGAATCAAGTTATAACGCGCGTCATTTTTTTCTCGGTTGGAATTCTGTGATTTCCAACGAAAATGTTCAAGAACGTTTATCTGTCGTGAAAGAACTAAGCACTGCAATCATTAAGCTTCAGGCCACCGTCGAAGACTTGAGCGCTCGTGTCATCAATTAGAAAACAAGATAGAGATGATGAAACCTTTACCATCTTCTCGTACCCCAAGGCCAGGTCATAGCTTCAACACAACTCTTGGAAACTCCACCCAGAAGGCCGGGACGAGCTCGTAGAGAATTCATTCACCTCGGAACCACATATCAGGTAGGTCTACAAAGACTAGTTTCCCAGGGAAAACTTCATCCAATTGGCCCAACCCCAGACCTTGAAAAGATATTGCCTAGGTGGAACGGTAATTCATATCGAGGTAGGGGACACGATACGGAGAAATGCTTTTGTCTAAAGCATATTATTCAGGATATGATCGAGGATGGCAAGCTTCCTGTGCCACCTTCCGTCAAACAATCCAAGAAGATCGACCCTCTTGGGTCTAATATCACCAAACATGACGAAGAATCATCCCTAGACTGTTCTCATCTCCTCGGTCCTCATGATAACGAAGAAATCAATGTCCTTGAGGAAGACGATATCGAAAGTGGAATGCTCATGCTTTCCATTGCCTTCAACAATAAATTTTCCAAAATAGAGGGAGCCATTGATAACCTAAACACTTGGCTTTCCAACATGGAGAACCATTTAGCTGAAATGGTAAGAAGCTTGATGCCCAACCTCTTATGATGAAAAGTGTTCAGACAAACCCTCAACCTGACAGTCCTAAGAAAAACATAAAAAAATAGCAATCTAATCCTAGTTCTTCTCATCCAAGAATCAAATTCAACAAAGGCAACCTCATGGGGCCTTCGTTAAAGAAATCTAAAAACTCTCCAAGGTCATTCACAAAGGCTTCTGACAACAAGGATACACTTCCTAGGAAATTTACCAACATTGGTATTACAGGCACCGATGCCCTTCAGAGACTCATGGAGCGACGAATGTTGAAGTCTGTCGGTCCTACACCAGATCAAGAAAAGAAGTCTAGGTTCTTGGTTAGTAACGCCCATTGCCAGTATCACAGGGGCAAAGGACACAATACTAAGATGTGCTATAAGCTCAAGCATGCGATCCAGGATATGATTGAAAGTGGGAAATTGTCCCTCTCAACCTTTTAACCTACAAGGCAGCTTAGGCAATCGTCATGGATATATATACCACTTATCAAGAAACTCTTCTTGACTGTTATCCTTCCAGTATTCCCAATGATGAGGACGAGGTGCTCAAATGGGTGAATGCTCAAAGTCAGATACCAGAAGAATAAATTTTCAAGCATGGGCCGATGATTAGGTGTCTAAATTTAGGACCGAATCAAAGTCTGCGTTCGAGTTTTAGGCTTTCTTTCCCATAATTTTTCTAGTGTCTTTCTTAGTGTCCATTTCCATTCCTAGTGACAAACTGGGAGTCGTCCCATGAGTGATATATCTTCTAGATTCTATACATTTATTATTCATTCTAATACAAGTACACTTTTCAATCTACATATTCTATCTTTTCTCTTCCTTTACTCTTTTCCTGTGACAACAAGAATTGATTTGAGACATTTTAAAACGAACAACACATGGCAAGTCGATATGAGTTCACTTAAACGATGTTTCATTCCAAGTTGTAGAGGACCCGAAACTCCGTGTCCATTTTCTTACATGTTCCATATCTGGCAACAGAAACCTCACTAACCCCAGTTTAGGACGAGCCTATCTCAAGAGATTCTGGGACGAATCAAGACCATCTCCCTTGTTAACAATCCATGACTTAATGCAAGCCCATTCCCCCATATTAAACAACCCGTGTTATTAAAGTCAAACCCATTTCACACCAAAGGTGCTAGTCTAACCGAAATATATGGTAGCAAGCAGATCCAAGACGATACGAACCATGATCAAAGACAAAGGCTCAAGGCCGAAGTTATGCAAGCAAATCCAAGATGATACGAGCCATGATCAAAGACAAAGGCTCAATCAAGGGAAACTGGTGTAAATATCCAAGGCCGCAGTGATGCCCGTAATCCAAGACAAAAGAGTCAAAAGAAGAAGGCTCAATCAAACTGATCAATGTCAATATCCAAAGTCAAAGTTATCTTCAAAAACCTGTATCAAGAATCTGAGCAAAAACCGAGATATATTCTAGACCAAGAATCCGAGTCCGAATCAAGAACGAGTATGAAATCAAATGTTGAACGGAATACTGCTGAAGTCTATATAGAATCAAGGACATCGATGAAGATGGTCAGGTAGCACCCTCACTTAGCCTTTCACACATCACACTGCCTAAGTCCTTATCGAGACCATTACAGGGAGATGGTTAGGAATTTTGAGAATCCTCTCAATCTCGTCAAGTATACCCATCCTTTAGGCCCAAGACATGGAAACTTGATCCTCCATCAATTAACCTACCTTTATATTCTCAGGTTACATCAATCCAAGAGACTCCATTTTCAACCCACCACAAAATAAAAACTCAGAGATTTGCTCATCAAAGCCTCTTATTTCCGAGCCCCATATTCAAAATATCCAATCTAGTTTCACCTTGACCCAGTGGTCGGACTCACTTGGAGCTTAATTTTCGGTTACTTGTCATTAAGAGCACCTAGACCAAAACAATATTTATATCTCCACAAACAACTCTACTATTAGTAAAGAGGTAAGTAAAGGACGGGTATTGAAGTAAGATTTTCGATTGCAAGTAGCGGTGTCTAGGTGTGTCACAATTTGGGGTTTGAAGTAGAAGATCGCTAAACTAAAGAGCAATAAAAGTAAACAAGAAAGATGATTAAAAAGGGATGTAAACAATTGATAAAAGGCACTAGGGTGTCATGGGTTCATAGAGGATTCATGGGAATTGATCATACAAACATATTCTCAAATTATAAGCAAGTAATTATTGTTGTGATGGATCGAGTTGCTTTATATCTTATAATCCTAGGAAGGTTAGGGTCCCGGAGCCGAATCGATTAGATTGTAAAACACCTACAAGTCGACTTAATCCTCCCTACTCAACTATATGCATGGTCTAATGAGACTCGAGTTGGTTTATGTCTTACAAGTCTCATTGAAAAGGTAAGTGATGGGTAAAAAATGCAAGGATTCATAGGCTCGCATTTCATCAAACATAACATGTGCATAAGTTGAGATCACAACAAGCAAGCAAATAAATTATGAAAACATATTAAATTAAGCATGAATCATCCCCCATGTTGGTTTCCCATAATTACCCATTAACCCTAGTTAAAGAAACTACTCACTCATCATCATGGTAAACATGCTAGCAAGGTTGTCAATCATAACAACAAAGCAAAACATGATGAACAAATGAAGATGATTAACAATAATTAAAAAGGGATTAAGAGAATTATACCTACTAATGATTCCAATAATAAAGCAAAGAATAATAGAAGTACTTGATGAATGATTAGAAGGTTGTCAATCTCCCAATAATAACCCAAATAATCTTCAATTACCCAAAATAAAAGATGAACAAAAGAGAGATTAAGGAAATGAGATTTGTATTAAGACTTGATTAGAAGTTGATTATAAGAATAAGAAGAGATGAGAATGATATAAACTACACTAGAGATAGATAAGAAGAACATGATTATCTAATTAGACTAATGGGGTATTTATAGTGGGGATTAGGTACACAAATTAGGGTTTACTAAGGGCTTAAATGACGATTAAGTCCTTGAGGAATCGCTCCTCTCAAAAGAGATGCCGGTCTCCTTTTTGCCGGTCTTTCCGAAATATGCGCATCCTTCATGGAACAAGAAAAAAACGAAAGTTGTTGTAACACAATCCGAGCGGCCAAGGCATCGGGACGAGCGGATTGCCTTGCTGCTGGACGAGCGGATTCCTTGGCCGGACGCTCGGATTCTGGTCGTCTTGGATGAGCGTCCCGAGGGTCAAGCCGCTCAGATTCTGGGTCAGTTTTCTTCTTTTCTTCCTCCTTCTTCCTACAATCCTCGGGGATCTTGTCGGAGATACAAGGATCTTTCCTCATCATTGCCCATCTACTATAATATGTACAAAGGCCTTCTAGTCTTGTCTTCTCTTTGATGCTTGGTCATTGATTTCAATCAATTAACTTCTATTTTTCCATGAAAATGCAAGGTTTGCACTCCTTTCCTACCAAGGGAACAAAACCTCAAAGAATATGCAAAACAAAGGACTAAAGATAGTAAATGACCTAAATATGCACTAAAAAGCATGGGAACAAGGCTAATTCGGGGACTAAATATGCTCAAATAATGGTCACATCAAATATCCCCAAATCGAACATTTTCTCATCCCGAGTAAAGAGGTGACAAAAACTAGGACCGTTATTTAAACTAACCTAATAGCATAGCCGATATGAGACAATTAACGGGTCTCACTCCGCCCCTTCAACGCACAACAAGACAACCATGAGGTAGGATGTCTTCTTGCAAGGTAAGGTGGGTCTTGCCAAAATGGCGACACATCCAAACATTAAAGCACACAAAATCAAGTAATGGATGCATCTACAAACGAATAGCCACTTTCCTCATCTAAGTGGCGGAAATTATCTACAAGGGAAGCAATTCAAGGGTACACACTCCTTCATACATGCAATTTATTCAAACTACTAAGCCAAGAAGGATACCAATAAATCACCTCCAAATTGTGTCAAGCTAGGGTACCTTTATCCTCAATCGTTAAATGGTTTCGTCAAGAATAGACTCCCTATGGTGTTAGAAACACTGGAGAATCGCGGAATTCCCCTTCTTGCCTAGACAAGAAGTAGGGTCGTCCCCTCTCTACCATGCACAAAAATGGATACGATGGATAAAGGGATCGATAGATATTTGAGTTTCATTTGGGAGTTTGCTTTGTTGTTGTTTTTCCCCCCAATTTCTTGTGGCATATAACATTTGAGAACACTTTCTTTTTGCCATTTCTTTTGATTTTTGGCATTTCAACACTTGACAACTTTTCAACTTTTTGCATTGTTCTTTTGAACATTTTCAAAGTCACCCCAATTAGTAACGAGGGTGCCTTATATTTGAAGCATTGGAGTTTTTATTTTTGTTACTCCTCTTTTCTTTTGATGCATTTGCAAACTTTTTATTTTCTTTTCATTTCGTGAACTCAAATTTTTGAACAATATCTTTTTGTGCCCATTCCCTTTGATGACAAAATGTATGGAAGAACATGGATGAGTGATGGTTGCATGGTTTTAAGTGTCACCTTGGAATAAACGGTAGCCAAGGAGTTATCATACCACAAGGTACTCTTGACTAGGCCTTAATCCATGGGTCAAAGGATACTAGCATGACACATCCTAGGGTGTTTTACAAGTATTCTAACAAGCAAAGTCTTAAGAAGAAAAAGCATATACTAGGGCCTATATACACTTGTCAAGCTTCCCAAGTAGTCGATTTTTCAAAAATTTTCTAACATGCAAACTACATGCCATGATGCAACTAATATTTATACATCCTAATGCATATGATTCTACCAATAATATGCCAAATAATCTAAATGCAAGTCCTAAATTCACATTGTTTATACCGCATCCATCAAAATAAAGCCACATAGTCATTAACATAAAGAGGAAAAAGGAGATTGGAAAGATCATACCATGCGGTCTTCAATATCCTCATGTCTCGGATGTGGCGTAGTCGATCAATGTGAACAAGGATAGACAAACATAATATATACAAACAATATATACAAGACTACACTACAAAGGAAATGAACATGTTTTTGGATTTTTTAATTTTTCAATTTTTTTTTTTCAATTGTTTTCAATTTTTTTGATTTTTTTTTGGGTTTTTGAATAAAAGTCAAGTTAGAATTTCTCATCCCCACACTAGTATGGGCATTGTCCTCAATGGCCAATATGATAGAAAATTATGCAAGCATGATGCATGATTTCTAAACTAAATGCAAGCTATACTAAGCTACACTACATGATGCATGGGTTTTGTTATGGCGAAGAGCGTAATTTAGATTACCTCCCGATGCATATGCATGTACTTCCCCAAACCAAAATAGACATTATTTCTAATGTCTTAAATTTCGGTGTAGTTCATGCACACGAAACGCAATGCATGAAACTATAAATTGTCATTTTGGATTTTTCATGTGGGAACAATAAAAAGAACACCTTAATGGAGCCAAGGTGTTAGTCCTCCATATTGCTAGGACTCCTCAATACTATGATCAAGATAAAATAAAGAAAATAAAAGAAGTAGACAAACCATAAGAGTGTAGGAGCCTCTAAGGTTTGCTAATCCTCCATCATATCATCATTATCATCATTTTCCTCCATTGAAGTGGAATCATCTCCACTCCCGCTTTCACTTCCTTGATCTTCCTCACTTTCTTATCCTTCCTCATCTTGAGCTTCTTCTTCTTCAACATTCTATTGAACCTCTTGATCTTCACCTACCTCTTCATCACCACCCTCATCATCGACAACTTCATCATCAACATCCTCCTCTCCACCCGGTCTTTCACCACTAGATGTGCTTGGAAAGAAAACCTCCCTATCCGCCCAACTAGGCAAAGGACATGATGGATCAAGTAGTCCTTGCCTAGCTAAATGAAGGAGGGGCAGATATTGGGCCTTGTAGGCATCCACTCGATCATTATAGGCTTGTTGGTGCATTTCTCTCATGAGTAGGGTCAAGTAATCATTTCCTAGTTCAACAACCTTGGGTTTGATCTCTTGATATTTGAATGGGTAGGGTGGTGTGATAATAGAGGAGGATGGCTCTTCAATCTCGCCTCTTTGTTGATGAATGATATACCCGGCTTCCTTGGAGAGTGGAAGAAGGTAGTTTGTTCGGTGAACACTCAATCGGCAAATCTTTGAAGGCAAGGTGAAGGATCTAGCTTCAATGGTTAGCCACCCATAGTTGGTGTCAAGAGAATCATGCTTGACCCACTTAAACTTGTTAATCATGGCGTCCATATCAATGAGTTGACCTCCTTTGAGCGCCACATAAGTTTTGTCTTTGATGAAATTTGGGTCAAAGTGATTGGCCAAAAAGGTAACTACTCCTCCATTCACAAGAAAAGCGGTGCCCTCTTTAACACAATTGACATTAAGCCATCTTTCAACCAAAAGTCTTAGAGCATTATATGGCTTAGTATACTTCCTTCCTATGTTCATGGCCGACTCAAGAAGAACAAAATCGAGCTTGGTAAGATGATTAGTTCCATTTCTGGCTATCAAAGTATTTCTAATGACCTTGTGCCACACTCTAATGCCCGGATGGTGGACTAATATAGCACGACAAGCATGAAAGCTCACAAATTTCTTTCCGGAAATTGCGTCCCAAAGAGGAGCGGGGTCATACTTTTCGGGGATCTTATGATAGTACGGGGCATAACTAAGGCCTAATATCTTACTCAAAACATCAAAGGTGATGCGTCTATTCACATTTGCAAGACGAAACTCGATGTATTCTCTAGTCTCCACCTAAGTAACTTTCAATGAACTTATGAATTTCAAGGTGAGGGAGGGGTATGTCAATTCTCTCATGGTAAACAATTTACCCAATCCCATGGCCTCAAAGAAGGCTTTGGTTTGCTCAAGAACACCCAACTTTGTCAAGGCATTTTCACAAATAAATTTTGTGGGCATAATGGTCTTCTTAGCAAAATGAACAAATTTCTCCCTATGAGAATCGGAAGTGAAAATTACCTCCGGATAGTCGGATAATTGAGCGATAACCGGAGTTATTGTTGCTTCCATAGGGAGATCTTGTTGTTGAATTTCCAAATTTGCATTAGAAACTACCAAAGCCTTTGAAGCTTTCTTTGCTTGAAGAAATTGTTTCCTTTTTGAGAGTGTCTTTGCTTTGAGTGCCTTTGTTGCTCCTTTAGTTCTTGCCATTGTTGATTACACCAAAGAAAGATTGAAATCTCCAATTTTTAGCTATGCCAAAATAGATTCAAGATGAAAGGATATTGCTTTGTATCTCAAAAATCGATTCAAAAGTTGAATATTTTGGTGTTTGAATCAATTGATTTTGTAAAAGGAGTGATTAGTTTTTGTTGTGAGGAAGTTTTGATTTGATTTTGTTGAATTTGGTTGAGGAAATCTTGTTTTTAGTGATGGAGAGGATGAGGGTTTTGGGGTCTATGGGTAGTGTTTGAATGTTGAAAGAATGAAATGAATGAGGGAAGGGGGTTTAAAATACCCGTAATTTTCAAAGTAGCAAGGGAAGACGAGCGGCTGGGGGCACGAGACGCTCGGATTCTGCATAAATAAGCTTCAGGAAAACTCGCTACAAGACGAGCGTCTTTCAGGGAAGACGAGCGGATTCTCTAATGTGGGACGGGCATCTTTTCTTAAAGACGAGCGGATTCTGTTACAGGAACTTTTCTTAAAGTGTTGCATTAAAAAGACGAGCGGATTCTCCTTAAGACGGCCGTCCAGAATCAAACGAGCGTCTTCTGAGGTGGGACGCTCGGATTCTGTTACAGACCAAATTTTGGATTTTTGCAGCTCAACAGGACGGACATATTCTTTCTTAGACGCTCGGATTCCTGCAAGACGAGCGGATTACCCATTAAGCCGCTCGGATTCTTCTTGGACAACACGGATTCAGGTCCATCCGTGCACTGTATAACCCGCTTCATTTCTATTCTTCAAATCTCGTGTCCTTCATTGTAGGGGCACTACAAAGGTATGAATATCCTAAGAAATTGTTATCCTCACACTAAGTTAAAGCACTACACATTAATAAAATCATTAGTCCCTCCCTCACTTCTCTAAAAAATGATGAATATCTTGATCAAGGCACAAAAATCCAAAAATGACAAAAATGCAGTGTAAAAATTAAAATGCAAGTTAGGAAGTTAGAATATTTATAAATGGTGGTTTGGAGAGGACTCCACCAAACTCTCATCCTTAGTGAGATGTCATGGGGGCATGTTCAAGGTGTTGTTGATGTTACTTAACACCTTGAAGAAGTAGTCGAAAGCTTGTTCATTATCATGATAAAGATCCTCAATAGATCTTTGCACTTGTGGTTCTCCATATGGTCTTGATCGATAGCGTTGCCAAAATAGGGATTGAATATCCCTTCAAATTTATCGTCCCAAAGACCGCAAACTTCGTCTACTTGATCATTAAAAATCTCTTGAGTTGATAGAGACAACTCTCCTCCTTTCTTGTTTTGGCCAATGAGGCCATCCTCTTCACTTGTCATGGATGAGCTTTTCAAGCTCTCTTTGTTGCTATTCTCCTGCTCTTTTGATGGAGCATCATCAACTTTATTCTTCCATTGAAATTCCGACTTCTTCCTTTCATCCTTCCGGCTATAGTGATCAACCATAAAGCATGGTTCATGCAAACGGGGAGCTCTCATGGTCTTATCAAGATTGAAAGTTATGCTCTCGTCTCCCACTTCTAGAGTAAGCTCTCTGTGCTTCACATCTATCACCGCACCCGCGGTGTGCAAGAAAGGTCTACCTAGAATGATCGGAATATTGGAGTCTTCTTCCATGTCAACAATGACAAAGTCCACTGGGATGAAAAATTTCCCAACTCTTACGGGAAAATCTTCCCATATCCCTAACGGTGTCTTCGTCGATCTATCGGCCATTTGGAGTGTGATGTTGGTACATTTAAGCTCTCCCATCCCTAACCTTTTACTCACCGAATACGGCATAACACTTACACTAGCCCCTAGATCACATAAGGCCTTGTTAATCGTGGTATCGCCAATGGTACACGGTATTGAGAAGCTTCCCGGATCTTTAAGTTTCGGAGGTGAACTCCCTTGAAGGATTGCACTACTCACCTTAGTGAAGGCGATAGTTTCAAGCTTCCGGATTGACTTCTTTTTCGTAACGATGTCCTTCATGTACTTCGCATAGGCCGGCACGTGATTGATTAATTTCGTAAAAGTAATCGAGACTTCCAAGTTCTTGACAATTTCCATGAATTTCCCAAGTTGGTCATCAAATTTGGGCTTAGCTTGACGACTTGGAAAAGGAAGTCTAATCACAATGGCTCCTTCTCCTTGGCCTTTTCTTGACTTTTCATTGAAACTTCTTCTTTTGTTGGTTCTCCTTCCTTGGAGTTTTGCACAACTTCTTCTTTGTCACTAGCTTTCACAACTTCATCCTCAACTTGCTTCTTTGGTCCTTTATATCTCGTACCACTCCTCAAGTGAATGGCACTAACCGTTTTATGTCTTGGGGGATTACTTTGAGGTGGTAATTGCCCCTTTTGCCTTTGTGAGCTTGAAGATGCTAGCTGGGTCAATTGAGTTTCCAACATTTTTGTGTGGGCTAGGATGTTGTTGATGGTGATTTCCTTTGCTTGACTATCCTTTTGCATTTGAGTGAAAAACTCTTGTTGATTCTTTTGAATTTGGAGGACCGCTTTTTGAACATCAAAACCTTGGTCATTTTGTTGATTGTATGGAGTTTGGTTTTGGTAACCTTGGTTTTGGTTGAAAAAGGGTCTTTGGTTTTGGTTTCTCATGGGTGGTGGGGTGTATGTTGAAGTATTTTGAACATTTTGGCTCTTATATGAGAGATTTGGGTGGAATTTGGTGTTTTCATTGTAATAATTAGAATAAGGGGTACCACTATTGTATGCTTGAAAAGCATTCACTTGTTCATTTGTTCCCCCTACATTCACTTTGGTCATGTCCCAAAGTTCCACAATTCTCACATATCCCATTTGGGATTGATGAAGATGCCGTCATGGCATTGACATGATGCTTTGGTGATTTTGAGGCTTCTTCAAGTCTAGCCATAGCTTTCTCAAACTTCAAGATGATGGTATCAATGTGAGCACTAAGTTGAGCACCCAATTGAGTAATAGAGTCCACTTCATGCTTTCCCCCTCTAGTAGCCTTGCGAGGTCTACTATATTGTGAGTTATGGACCGCCATTTCCTCAATCTTGTTCCAAGTTTGATTATCGTCAACTTCGGTGAACATACCATTCGATCCCATGTTGAGAATGTTTCTTGAGTCTTCATAAAGACCGTTCCAAAATTGTTGTACCAAGAACCACTCGCTAAGTCCATGATGAGGACATGAGCGACAAATTCCTTTGAGCCGCTCCCAAGCTTCATACAAATATTCTTCATCCCTTTGCTTAAAACCCGTAATTTGAGCTCTTAGCATGTTAGTCTTTTCCGGAGGGTAGAATTTTTTGTAGAAAGCTAGAGCCAACTTCTTCCAAGAGTCAATTCCAAGAGTAGCCTAATCAAGGCTCTTCAACCATTGTTTTGCGGTGCCGATTAGAGAAAAAGAAAATAAGACCCATCGAATTTGGTCTTGAGTTACACCGGTTTGTGAAATCGCATCACAATAGTCACAAAAAGTCTCCATGTGAGAATAAGGGTCTTCACTAGGCATCCCCCCAAATTGGCTTCTTTCGACTAATTGGATAAATGCGGATTTGGCAATGAAGTTTCCGGTTAAGTGTTGTGGTGTGGGAGTCCCATTGGGTAGGTTCTCCTCGGTCGGTACGGAATGTGATGAAAATTTAGGCATTGTGGGTTGATTTTGTGTTGGATTTTGTGTTGGGTTCTCCTCACCTTCTCTTGCAAAAGGGTTGAATAACTCAATAGTGTTTGGTTGAATATCTATAACCTCACCAATACCTCTCAAAGTACCTCTAGCAAGTCTTCTATTGTTTGTCAAAGTCCTTTCAATTTCGTGATCAAAGGGTAACAACTTACCTTGTGATCTTCTAGACATGCAAAATATCAAACAACTCGAAAATAATTATAACAAACCTTGAGGAGTTTTACTTCCCCAAGACAAAGAAAGACACAACTAATAACAATCTAAGAAAATCTAAATCAAGTTAACACCGTCCCCAGCAACGGCGCCATTTTTGGTCGGACTCACTTGGAGCTTAATTTTCGGTTACTTGTCTTTAGGAGCACCTAGACCAAAACAATACTTATATCTCCACAAACAACTCTACTATTAGTAAAGAGGTAAGTAAAGGTCGGATCCCAAAGGACGGGTATTGAAGTAAGATTTTCGATTGCAAGTAGCGGTGTCTAGGGGTGTCACAATTTGGGGTTTGAAGTAGAAGATCACTAAACTAAATAACAATAAAAGTAAACAAGCAAGATGATTAAAAAGGGATGTCAACAATGGATAAAAGGCACTAGCGTATCATGAGTTCATAGGGGATTCATGGGAATTGATCATACAAACATATTCTCAAATTATAAGCAAACAATTATTGTTGTGATGGATCGAGTTGGTTTATATCTTACAATCGTAGGAAGGTTTGGGTTTCGGAGCCGAATTTATTCGATTGTACAACATCTACAAGTCGACTTAATCCACCCTACTCAACTATATGCATGGTCTAATGAGACTCGAGTTGGTTTATGTCTTACAAGTCTCATTGAAAAGGTAAGTGATGGGTAAAAAATGCAAGGATTCATAGGCTCGCATTTCATCAAACATAATATGTGCATAAGTTGAGATCACAACAAGCAAGCAAATAAATTATGAAAACATATTAAATTAAGCATGAATCATCCCCCATGTCAGTTTCCCCTAATTACCCATTAACCCTAGTTAAAGAAACTACTCACTCATCATCATGGTAAACATGCTAGCAAGGTTGTCAATCATACCAACAAAGCAAAACATGATGAACAAATGAAGATGATTAACAGTAATTAAAAAGGGATTAAGAGAATTATACCTACTAATGATTCCAATAATAAAGCAAAGAATAATAGAAGTACTTGATGAATGATTTGAAGGTTGTCAATCTCCCAATAATAACCCAAATAATCTTCAATTACCCAAAATAAAAGATGAACAAAAGAGAGATTAAGGAAATGAGATTTGTATTAAGACTTGATTAGAAGTTGATTACAAGATTAAGAAGAGATTAGAATGATATAAACTACAATAGAGATAGATAAGAAGAAAATGATTATCTATTTAGACTAATGGGGTATTTATAGTGGGGATTAGTACAAAAATTAGGGTTTACTAAGGGCTTAAATGACGATTAAGTCCTTGAGGAATCGCTCCTCTCAAAAGAGATGTCGGTCTCCTTTTTGCCGGTCTTTCCGAAATATGCGCATCCTTCATGGAACAAGAAGAAAACGGAAGTTGTTGTAACACAATCCGAGCATCCAAGGCATCGGGACGAGCGGATTGCCTTGCTGCTGGACGAGCGGATTCCTTGGACGGACGCTCGGATTCTGGCCATCTTGGACGAGCGTCCCGAGGGTCAAGCCGCTCGGATTCTGGGTCAGTTTTCTTCTTTTCTTCCTCCTTCTTCCTACAATCCTCGGGGATCTTGTCGGAGATGCAAGGATATTTTGTCATCATTGCCCATCTACTATAATATGTACAAAGGCCTTCTAGTCTTGTCTTCTCTTTGAAGCTTGGTCATTGAATTCAATCAATTTAGCTTCTATTTTGCCATGAAAATGCAAGGTTTGCACTCCTTTCCTACCAAGGGAACAAAACCTCAAAGAATATGCAAAACAAAGGACTAAAGATAGTAAATGACCTAAATATGCACTAAAAAGCATGGGAACAAGGCTAATTCGTGGACTAAATATGCTCAAATAATGGTCACATCACCCAGACACGGAGTCTTCAGATACTTTGCTACCTAGGACGGGATGAACCCATATCCATCCTTAGGGTCCACTTTCTAGTGCGCTCACACGACAAGGAAATTTTTACAAAATTAGTTATGCCTCTTTGGTATATGATAAGAGGGAGTTATATCAAATTGATTCTTCGAGTCACCAAAGTAATATACTCTCCTGACCCATGCACTTTAAGGCCCTGGCAACATAGCTTAGGCATACACCTGGACTACGAGCATGATTTTATTTCACCTCTTCAGGTGGATACGTAGGCAGTCCTTTCTTACAAAAGAAGGATACAACCACAACACCCAAATAAAATTAACAAAACCTCAGAACTACGATCTGGTTTGATTTCACTTTACGTGAATGCGTAGGCAGTCATTAATTATATATCAACCATCCCCACCGTCAACTTTCAACCTCACCTATCAACCACCTCAACCATCAACCTTTAACCTCAATTTTAACTTTCCAACCATAATTTCCATTTCTACCTCTTTACTGAGGGGGCTCTTTTTTGTCGCCCAGTCAGCTTTTTACCAAGTTCCAGAGTCACCTTCTCATCCTGAGGGCTTCTCTTCCGAGATGCCACCCTTCCTTTATTTTAAGTCAAACTAGTGCTTGGTCCGGACAATGACAAGTGTCTTAGATCGATTCTCCAAGTTATCGTGCCTCAAGAGGGGTATCTTTTATCGCAAATGGTGGCGAAAGATGTCCAAGTAGACAGCTAATCCATGGCTCATGCGTTCCCTTTATATACCGTCACCATTCTTGCAATTCTTCTACCTTTGGAACTTATACGCGTTGTCGCCCACACTTGGCTAGGGGTCGCGCATTCTTATGCAAAGCCTGTCAAATTCATCCCTGTGTCGTGTCAAATCTAAGTCAGCGTTGCGTTAGTCTATCGTCTTGCGTCCTAGTAAGTCGATGTTGTGTCAAATCATGCAACTAGTGCCCATTGGATATGCATAACACATTACAAATTCCACCTTTATTTCATGTTTTAAACAATTTCATAAAGAAAAGAGCTTTCAAAACTTGTATGTTTCCTTCCTCATTTGAGGTCCATGTACTAATTGCGTTTCCTCATGTTTTGTGTGTGCTATTTGCCTATTAGATTGCGTTCTTGTGTGGCTACTAACCATGCAGGTGAGTATCAGAAGCAGTGCTCGCTCCAACTGGGGGCTTCGCTCAAGTCTTCATTCTCCTCAGCGACAGTCAAGATATTCCCCAGCAGTATTCGCAGTATTATTCAAGGTTTCTTTCATGACAATCAAGATATTCCTAATTCATCAATATCTCCCCAGCGAGAGTTCACTGCCGCTTACAGCCTACGTATTTCTCACAAACAGAGACCGACGCGAGCACATTCCCCAACAGCTTCTTCCAACGTCCTGCTGACCCTCACATGATTTCCTACGGAGTTTGAGAGAAATAACCCCCGGAGAGTTCTTAATCCTTCTGATCTTTCAGAAACTTGCCCTAATCCTTCAGATCTTTCAGATACTTGCCTTAATCCTTCACAGTCATTCTTTCAGGATAACCTTCATATGTTCCTCCTTTAGACAACTTTAAAGATAACCTTCATATGTTCTTCCTTCAGACAACCCTCAGATAATCCTTTCAGTAACCTTCAGATAACCCCTTTTTTCAGTAAATTTCAGAAGTTCTTTTCAGTCAAGTCCTCATGTTCAGTCCTACAGAGAGTTGTCCTTCAACCTTTCCTTTGGAGATATCCTTCAGAGTTAGCCTTCAGAAGTGTTAAGAAGTTTCTTCAGAATCCTTGTAACCCCTAATGCCTTCAGACACCAAGTTATCTACAGACCAAAGAGTTTTGCCGAAGCGCCTTCAGTCTCGTTCCACCGAGGGGTGTCTCGGGAATGATTTCTTCCTATGGCTAGCGAGCTTTCTTACGTAGTCTAGTGGACTTTAAACGACCCTCTCCGATAGTCGACAGACTCTAAAATGTTTTCGACGATAGGTCCTTGGTTCAGACCCCTTGAGCCGCCTCGCGTCGCCATAGTCGTCAGGTTGTAATCTTCGATTGAATTGATGGCTATACTTTGAATTTGGCCTTATCCAAGTCTCAGTCAAAGTGGGGGCTCTGTAGATACCTCATTTCTACTCCTCCCGCCAACCACCCAGTGTCGATTGGGTCGCATGTTTGATACGCGAAATGATTTATAACAGTCCATAAGTTAATCGTTAAGTGATAGCTCAAACACCTGATTCAACCCCTTGGTCGTCATCTACGCACCAATACGGTCATTTTGACAGTAATTAGAGTTCATTTGGAGTCCGGGTCAAAAACCGCTTCATTTCCTAAAAACCGTTTAAATGTTGAGTCGGAATATTCCAGAATGTTCTAGAATTCTGTAGATATTTATTCCTAATTTAAAATCAATATTTTAAGTAAATATCTTCCGTATATTGTGTTTTATGGAATAAGAAAGTATGGATCTACCGAAATTCCATAATAAAACGCAGAAATCTTTCTTGCTGAGGAGGAAACCTCTGGGGAAATGACGCAGCAGGTGTTACGCCTCTTCCAAGGGTCGCACTGGCTGCTGTGCCTCTTCTCCAGCCCTCTTTTCGCTTTTTCAGAATATTTCCGTGATTTGTTTCCGTATCCGTGTCATTCGTAAACTCTTCCATGTGTTTAGTATAAATAGAGACCTTCGGTCTACATATTTGGCACGCGAGTGTTCCACCCCTTCTTTCTCTCTCTTTGCATTCTAGACCACGTTACTGCTTTTCGACGCCTACGTGCTTGATCAATCGACCACGTAAGCTCAGATCATTCTGAGTTCCAATCACGTTGCATAGACCGACCAATTTGACCAACTCCACTTTTAATCAACCTAATCAATTTGTTAAATCCTCTAACGAGGGCACTTTCCACTCATATTCGAGTCGAGCAATCACTAAAACGATAACTTTAGTCAATCTCGTTTCGTCAAACATGTAAGTCTGAGGGTGTTAATCCTATTTTATTATTGTACTTTTATTTTGTATTAATTAATGTAGATATATATCAAGAGCACGTTCAGAAACCAATTTACAATCCATCTTTTAAAACCGTTGTTACAAAACAGCAGAGGTCAGACGTCGAGAAGAAACCCAGTAGCAGCTGCGCCTCTTCCAGAGGCTGCTTGCTGCTCCTGCTCTTCTTCTTCTTCCTCGACTTCCTGCAAATTCCTCTTTTCTTATTTCTTTCTTTTTGTTTCGTTATTTTTGTTATTTTTCGTACATAAATCATGTTTACACAATTTTCCTTTTTAATTACAATGCATAATTCGTCCTTAATCCCGAGTAATTAAATACTTGCGGGTTTTCCCCGTTTTAATTCAAATCTATTCGTCAGGGTTTTGACTTCTTCATGTCGAGGTTCTGGAATCCTAATTGATATATAAGTTTTCTTCCGAGTCTTGTTTGTCCAGTTTCATCTTAATATAACCTCAAGTTTCGTCCTTTTTGTATTTCCGACACGAGTTTATCGTATAATCGTAATCATGTAAACCGCTGTAATTTCTCGTTTTAATTCATCTTATGACTTGCCTTTATGCATATAATTAGTTAAAACACCTCAACTCGAATCTAATATCGATAATCCCTCATAAATATACCAATCAACAATAACAATGTTGCGGTTCTGACTTCACATCCAAAACCCTTCTCTAGAACAGACGCATAAATTGTTGCGGCTCTTCCAAAGGACGCAACAAATGCTGCGCCTGTTCTGGGTTGGTCTCTGTCTCTGAACTCTTTCTCGCTTTGACCTAGTTCCTAATTACGGTTTAAATCAACTATTATTCGTATTATCACCTCTTATCTGCCGTATTTTCATATTTTATTTTCTAATTTTATTTTCCTTTTATTTTATTCTTCGAAATCCCGTCTTCGAGCGTGCTTTTGACGTAGATCAAATGAAGTTTGTAATTCTTTTATTATTATTATGTATAATTTAATTGTATGGCATTCACATGTATAGAATCTAACCCTATTTTGACTCAATTAATTGCTAAACACGTGTTAACCGACATAGTCTAATTTCACATATGCTAGGATTAATCTATATTTGTTGCATTGCATGCATTACATCGACGACATATAAAATATGAATAATATCCCTAATCATTAGTAGAGGCCGCTATCGAGGCGGGCGAGATTAGGTGTTCGAATTAAACAGCTTCCTAATGCGTACCCTCACCCCTTACTCCAGTTATCTCTGGACATCCGTGTCCATTGGCATCTCGGGAGTCATTCTAGACATGGAATGGTAAGGGTAACGAGTTATTAGTGTTCATGTCATTACTGTGTGTCTTGACATGGCGCGAGTATTCGAACGGTTTTCAATTTTTCCACAATAAATTGGTAGCGACTCCACAAATGCAGGCTTATTCAACATTTCACCGGTTTCAATGCCTCACAAATCGGTAACGGCCCATGACGTACTTTGGCAAACCAAGGTTCTATGAAAGA
Source organism: Silene latifolia (assembly GCF_048544455.1). Lineage (NCBI taxonomy): Eukaryota > Viridiplantae > Streptophyta > Magnoliopsida > Caryophyllales > Caryophyllaceae > Silene > Silene latifolia. Next base: position 88,441,425 of record NC_133526.1, read on the forward strand.
AGTGCCGCCGCCTCAAAATCAACGTGCGGGTGTACGCGGCGCGGGAGGCCCATGTCCACAACACCCTTCATAATTTATGAATAGTATGTGATGGGAAAGAGATGCATATATACAGTAGAAGCTTATGTAAGCTTTAACTAACTTGCAACTTAAGACACACCCACATACATACTAAACATAACACACCAATTTTATGCCATGTTATCTTACCTAAAGTGAAGTAATGAGCACTTAATCAACTCGCTTCTTATTTGATCAATTCCATTATATATTCCACCTGCTACCAACAACTAAAAAGGAGGATCACAGGTGGTCGAAAAAAGCAAGATTTGTGTGCTCTATCTTCTGTCTTTTTCATCTTTTGCTCATCAACTTGTGTAGGTTTTATGCCATCAAAATAGTCACCCATCATTGAGCATTATTGCATGTTATATTTTGATTGACAAAACACATTTTGATGCTAATGTTTTATGCTTTTTTGTGATCCTTTTTTGCCGAAATATGGCATTGATTCTAGCTATTTTTGGCAACTCAACAGCCATGATGAGGGCCTTCACTTTACTTATGCTATAAGTTTTTTTTTGAGGGAATACTTATGCTATAAGTTTTATTCGGATGTAAATGCTTGAAGAGTGAATGTAAAAGATGAACACGTTATAAATACTCTATTCGCCAGCGAATGCCATTATTATATATACATTCATATTTGACTTTAAAAATCAATTTATCCAACTTACGTATTACTCCATAGTTTTTATAGTCATCGTCTTTAGGGTATATGTTAAGGTAGCTTACAAAAATGCTAAGGAAAATACCATCAAAATTGAAATATAAAATTATTCTCAATTTCCTTGACTCCATGAGAAAGTATCTTATGAATATTTTAACCCAATCCTAAATTACCACTCGACTTTATGAACTGCCTGAGTTAACAAGACTTAAAACTTTCCACCGAATTTATACATTTTTTTTTTAGTTAAATGTAAGAATATATTAAAAATCGATAAAAATCCATGTACATAGACGGGTACCCGTGAAATACCCCGGATCATCCTCACCTACCTCCTTATTCTTATCCCTACCTGAAATCTAACAACCAACAAAAATCAAATCCCCTTTGCATATGGCAGAAACACTTCGTCTTCACCCCTGTGTCTTTCATCAACTTCATCACTGCCCCTCCATACTTTCAATCACACCTCACCAAATCTCGTCTCATACCAACGTATATACTTTGCTGCTAACGGTTTCTTGATCAATTTCCTAGATCGAATTTTGATATCATGGATGATTCTTGTGGCGATTTTCTCAGGTATCTCCACCAGACCATCGATTCGCGCTTTATTTCGCTGATTCCAAATATGGTACACCCCCGCCATTAACACCATCATCTGTATCCCCCTTTGGAGCTTCGTCTCTCTCCTGTGCACACCCCAATCTAGGCTGCTATCGCTAGGTATGCTCATCTTGCCTTTTGCGTTTAATTCCTTGATTACTGTACTATTGTAGGCACATTTTGAGAACAAATGCTCTTGCGTTTCGTCTGATTGAGCACATAGACAACAGATTGCCTCATCACAAACTCCTATACGATGTATTTTTGATTTGGTATTTAGGGATTCATTGAAGATTAACCAACTGAATATGCTGTGTTTAGGTAGAGACCACCTATTCCACACCATACTCGCCCACCTGACCTTAGGACCTCTTTCACGCAGCCACTCATAGCAACCACTTGTTGTGTATCCTTTGGATTCAACACTCCAAATACCATTATCAAATCCCGCAGCCAGGTCATCCTTAGTCTTACAAATCTTTCGCCATGCCCAACTTGACTCATTGGATGGGGTATACTCCATCCAGGGCTTGCCTTTTAGATATACCTGATTCACCCATTTAACCCACAAGCTGTCCTTCTTCTTAGCTATCCAATTCTCCAATTTACCCACTATGGCTTTATTCCAGAGGCCTTGGTCACGTATGCCCAATCCTCCTACCTCTTTAGGTCTGCAAACTTTTTTCCAAGCCACTAAAGGAACTCTCCTGTACTCCGTCCATTTTCCCATCCCATAGGAAATTTCTGCAAATGGCCTCTATATTATGAATAACTCCTTTTGGGATAATAAAGATAGAGGTCCAGTAGGAATGTAAGGTAGTTAGGACAGCTTTAATGAGCACCAGTCTCCCAGCATAAGACAATTTTTTGGCCCCTAATCCATGAAGTCTCAGACAAATCTTTTCTATCAGCACCACACAATCCTTCCTCCTAGGTCTAGTTGTTTGAATGGGCATCCCAAGATACTTGAAATCAGTGGTACCTTCCTTAAAACCAGACACATTGAGTATGTCTTGTTTGAGTGTATCACGGACCGCAGTGAAATAAACATTAGACTTAGAGGGACTTACTTTAAGACCAGATGCTCCTGAGAAGGTATTAAAGGCCTTTAGAATAAGAATCATAGAGGTGGCATCCCCGTTGTAAAACATCAGAACATCATCTGCAAACATAAGATTTGTGAGTTTAAGTTCCTTGCATAAAGGGTGAAATCTGAAACCTTCTCTCCTAGCAGCATAGCTAATAGTTCTTGTTAAGTAGTCCATTCATAAAGTGAAAAGTAGAGGGGATAGAGGATCCCCCTGCCTCAACCACCTCTTCCCTTGGAAAAAACCAAAGTTCTCTCCATTAAGTGAGAGAGTAAAGGAAGCTGTGGACACACATTGCATTATCATCTCTTTAAACTGTGAGGGAAATTTTAAGGCATTCAGTATTTGACTGAGGAAATCCCACTCAACTGCATCATAGGCTTTCTGAAGGTCAAACTTAAACATAAACCTAGGAGAGCTTGTGGGTCTGTTATATAGTCTTATCATATCTTGGCAGATGAGTACATTTTCCAGGATACTTCTCTCCTTTATGAAGGCTCCTTGATTTTGATCAACAATATCAGGTAGGATACTCCCCAGTCTTGAGCATAAAATCTTCGAAATGGCTTTGTAAATCACATTACAGCAAGCAATTGGCCTGAATTGTGTGACATTGTTAGGTCTTTCACACTTAGGAATGAGGGTCAGTGTAGTTGAGTTGATTTGTTTTAGCAGTTTCATGTGTGTAAAAAAATCTTGCACAACTCTAGTAACATCATTGCCCACCACATTCCAAGCATCCTTGTAGAACTTACTCGTATACCCATCTGCACCAGGGGCCTTGATGTCTGGTATACTAAAAATTGCCCTCTTAACCTCTTCATCAGTGACAGGAAGAAGGAGGGATATAGCATGCTCATCAGTACACATTCTGCCATAATTGATAATAGGAGTTCTCACTTTTTTTAATAGGGGAACTGGTGCCAGGAAGACCTGTGTAGTACTCTAGGAAAGCCTGTTGAATATGTTGAGTATCACTGCATCTCTTTCCCTGAAGATCCACAATCATAACCACTCTATTTTTAACTCTCTTGCTTTTAATTGATCCATGGAAATAAGCAGTATTTGCATCTCCCTCATTCATCCATAGACACTTGGCTTTTTGAGCTAGGAAGGAATCTCTGGCAGCCATCATTGTTTTTAATTTCTGAGTAGCCTGAGCCTCTTCTGTCATCTTGTCTAGGTCGATTGGATTAACTCCTAATTCCTCCTGCAACTTAGAGATCTGAAGCTGCAACAATATAGTGGCATTTTCTATGTTAGAAAATCTCTCCTTATTGAGTTGTTTAAGACCTGACTTTAAAGCTTTCAACTTTCTTGTAACCTGGTACATGCTGGTCCCATCTACTGCCACTTCCCATATATCCCGCACAATTTGAGTAAAATTTTCTGCTTGTCCTCACATATTAAAATATTTGAAACTCCTACGGGATTGAGCACATTTACTACTTCTTACAATACAAGGAGTATGGTCAAACAAACCTTCTGGCAAGAAATGAGCATAATACTCAGAGTAACAATCAGTCCAATCCTTGTTAACCATAAATCTATCCAACCTACTGTATGTTCTATCTTCAGGTCTCTGCTTGTTATTCCATATATACCATGACCCAACATCCAGTATATCTAACATGCCATAATCAGTAACACAGCTTCTGAAGTCATCAATCTCAGCTTGAGTTGTATTTCCCACACATCTTTCACTGTGTGCTAAAACACAGTTGAAATCCCATCCCATTGCCCATGGCCCTGTTATTTTGTTAGCAATTCTCCTGAGCTTGTTCCATAGAGTTACTCTCTCTTGGATCCCATTAAAGGCATAGATAAAAGTAAGATAGAAGCTCTCCTTACTCAGTAAAGACTCCACCTTCATGTGTATAAATTGAGCATCATACTCAATGAAGTGAATCTGAAACTTAGCAGGCTGCCACATAACCCATATCCGACCTCCCTTGTGGTATCTAGTATTGGTTGAAATGCTCCAACTGGTACCAAACGAATTAACTACTTTATTCAAATTACTCGGCTTAATTTTAGTTTCTAGTAGACCAAAAAGACCTACCCTTTTATTCTGTAAAACCAGTTTATTTCTCTTTGTTTATTTACACTATTCATCCCTCTAATATTCCAAAAGCCAATATTATCCATTAAGATTGGGATTAGTATTTATGTCACCTGCACTACCACTTCCTTCTTGCTGTTGCATACTTATTCCAGTCTTGTGCACCACATCTTTCTAGGAATGAGCACCAAAATTTGACTCACTGTACCCCTCTTCCCTGGCACCTTGTCTATTCACCTTGAGCAGCCTCTTTACAGGGGCTTGATCCCCTTTGAGAGAGCATGAAGCCCTAATCTCTGGGGTCACTCCACCATCCCCTTGTGTACTCTCCACCATCTCAACCACAACTCCAGAGGCAGGCACTCCTTGTACATGTCCTGTCCCCTCTGCCTTTTTAGCAACTGGTCTCCACTCCTTCCTAATCACCTTAACTTCTTTTTTCTTCTCTACCTGGATCCCCAATCTGCAATTTAGAGTCTCATGTCCAACACCCTTGCAATGTGCACAGGTAATAGGCTTCCATTCATACTCGACATCTATCTTAATCATTTGCCCTAATTCTTCCTTGAATTTAACCATTCCAGGCAGCTGTTGATTAACCTTAAGCTCAATCATAACTCTTGCAAAGTTCAATCTAGTCTTCTCTTCAGTGGCAAAGTCTGCTTTAATAAAATTCCCTATGAGGTTGGCAATTTTTGGCAGTCCCTTGCCCCAGAATTTTAACGGAAGCTTATGCAATTTGATCCAAACTGAAACAGTGGTTACTGTATCTTTTGTCATATCAGCCTCACAAGTCCACCCCTTAACAATTAATGGTTTGTTATCAAAAAGGTAGTATCCAGATTTCAGCACGGTTGATAAGCTTATATTCATATATCACCCAACTATATCAACTTAAATGTATGTCTTATACTCGGTATCACTTTTAGTTATTAAATTGATTTACTATTAAAAAATATACTCTCTCTATTGTGATTAATAGTTATCTATTGCGTTTGATACTTGGATCAATAAATAAAAGAAGAGATAGTGATTTTGAAACAAACATGTCATCAGTCTCCCACTTACATCAAGAAAAGCGAAAATTTTGACCTGGACGGGGGAGTAGTGTGACACATCCAATTTCGTGGCTTTCAATGGTTAGAAAATTCTGTTAATTTTTTTTTTTTTTTGTGCATAAGAGCGGCAAGGCCCCAAAACTAACTAGCTACAATACGGGAAATGGAAACTCCTAGAACATCTTCATGAAGAATAGGGCGTAGATTTGCTGGCGGGACGGTGAGAATAGTGGTAGAAGGTGACGGACGATTTTACCCTTGATTAGCAAGCCAGTCTGCAGCTCGAGTCGCTTCTCGGTAGAAGCAGATTTACGGTAGCCAATAGCGTTACCAGAATACGGTTGACAGATTTTAGTAGCAAGCTTGACGGTCAAATTAAATTACAGAATTTAGAAAACATGTTTGGGAATTAGCAGATTATATGACAAATCTACTGTTTTCATGTATAGAATGAATATGCTATTATAATATACTGCTATTAGCAACATATATTTAAAAACATTAGATTTCAGCCAATCTAATATCTGAATATGTCATTAACCAAAATACATAAAGTTAATAGTACTAATTTCACCTAATATGTTATTTACCAAGCAACTTTATAAACAATGGGCGAAATATTACAAAAACAAGAAAAATAAATAAATTGGCAAGTAGTGGAGAAGATCATGCACTTAGAGCCGACAAATAGTGACCCGACCTGATAACTCGACACGAACCCGGCACGAGGTTTGCTGGTGCGGGTTGAGATATTATGACCCATTTAAGTAATTGGGTCAATACGAACACGACACAAAAGTTGAGTGGGTCGAGTTAGGGTTGAAGTCTTATGACACGAACCCGACACGAATAATCTATTTAATCTAAATGAGTTAAAATGAAGTACTAGACCATGCACCGCATCAAATTTAATAAAGGAAAGTATTAGTTTTGCTTTCACTCTTTGATTAAGTCATCTTAGATGTGAAAGGTTTGAACATGTCATTTAGGTTAACTACGTCGTTTTGGGTTGAACACGTGGGTTGAGTAAGATAAAATTAAGTTGTTTAAAGATAAAGGGGTTAAACAAGTCGGGTTGGGCTACAAGAAAGTTAAATAGGTTGGGTTAGGGTTGAGGTGTATTTCCCGTTTAAGTAAATGGATTAGGTTAGGGTGAGTGATAGATAACCCACTTATATGTGACACGAACACAAACCCGACACGACACGACCTGTTTGCTTGGTCTACATGCACTCATGCTGAGAGACGAGAAAATAGAAACATGCATGCATGGTTTTAATTATGGCAATTTGCTTTTTCGATCGAATTAATAATTATCATAATTAATTAAGATGTACTTCGTATTAAATTTAATTAGTTCTCTTTAGTAATAATGACGCCTATCATATTTCCTCCACTTGAAACAACCTAAGAGCAATAGTAGTAGTAAAACTCTACATAAAGTTTTTATCTTGCTATGTCACATTTTATTAATTTCAATATTTAAGAACTTTTATTTACAAGAGATGACATTTTTATAAAGTTCTTAAATGGAAAATAGTAAATAAGTAATTGGTATTCACAATTTTCAAAGTCATGTTTATTGGTCCCAAAATTCCAATATATCAACTAAGTTCTTGTTTTAGAACTTAATTCTTAAAATTAAGAACTACGTTTGTAGTTGCAATAGAAGAACTTTTTATTTTGGGTTCTTATTGATAACCTCAAGAATAGGAACCACCATTGCTATTGCTCTAAGAGCCGCATTTGTGTTGTCTTATCCCTACTCGCTTCGCATTCTTTCTTCTTTTGCCTCATTTCATTACACTTTGACAACTTTTTTGAGGGTGGGGAATAATTGAAGGACTACTCCGTTTGAAGATCGTATTTAAGAAGAGGTTGACTAATTGTATTGCGGATGTAATCGTAAATTTCTGCATCAATACTATATATTAAATGTAGAAATCAAGGGATTAAATAAATTAGTTATACTATATAGTTTTAAATCAATAGCATCGTGTGATGGACCCGATTAACGGATCTCAATGCAAATATTATAGAGTTTGGGTTAAAATTAAATTATATAGAAGTTTGGTAATTTTCCTAAACATGAGTAAAATAATTAATTAAGATGGTCAATTTCCTTAAAATAAAATAATTAATTAAGATGGTCATTTTCCTTAAAATAAAATAATTAATTAAGATGGTCAATTTCAAGGAGACTAAAAGAAAGAACATGTCTGGTAATCTTCCTAAATATTTATAGAAGACTAGAAGATGGTCAATTTATTTAAAATAAAATAATTAATTAGAATAAACATGCACACTTATGCTATTAATTATTATCATCATAAAATTATATATTAAATTTAAAATCTATGCAATTTTATTAAACTTTATTTATAGTTTATTAGATGTATAGAGATGTTAATTATTTAACATACAAAAATATAATAAGTAGGTTATAAATAATTCAAGATAGATTTCATAATATATAATATTGAATAATTCTTTCGATTTGATTTAATGTAATATGTAATATATTTATATAAATATATAATTCTCTTAAAATTGCATGCCTAAGTAGTAAAAGTAATTTCGTAAGTAAAGAAAAGAATTATAGTAACATTGGATATAGTTATATGATAGTAATCACTCATTTGAATAGTAAAAGTAACAATATTATCAACGAGATTAGCGAGAGTGGTAGAAACAATAAGGGGAGTAGTGAAATAATCAATATTAATGCGGCAATAGTGAAGGTAACAATAATTATGTCGGGAGTAGTGAAATTAGCAATATTAATACGACAGTAACAATAATTACGGCGGGAGTAGTGAAAGTAACAATGATTACGGGCAAGTAGTGACATGTTATTACTATTGTTTCATTAATAAGAGTAAAATATTAATAGCGGGAGTAGTGAATTTGTCTCAAAATTTATTTCATCATAATTTTAGGATATGTTATAAAAATATAGTAATGATAAATTTATGAGTTATGCAATTTTAATTAATTTTATTTAATGAAAAAAAAAATTACTAGTAAGTAGAGGTAGCCTGGGCGAAGCCGAGCACCAATACTAGTTAATAATAATAGTTCTTATAATCAATGGTGGAATTAGGAGAGGGTTAGCAGGCTCGCCCCCGCCGGCGGTAGGGAATTTCAAAGGTTTTAGTTAAAATTTTCCAAAATTTTTCGACCTTCCCTTTAAACCGTTTCTCCCTCGCTGAGGTGATTTCCTAACTCCGCCACTGCTTATAATGATTCCTTTGATGGGATTATGCCCCATATTTTTTTAATTCCTGCTTGTACTTTAAATTTTATGTCGGCTATCACACCTCTTTCCCAGGATCCTCCCCCTTTTATGTATTTGAAGTCTTTTCTTTCTTAACATAATGTTTACACTTTTCGTCTTGTTAAGGTGCAAACCCTTGTCCTACATCGATAGAATAAAGATGGAAGATCATTTTTATAAGTGTCAAAAATATATATATATATATATATATATATATATATATATATATATATATATATATATATATATATATATATATATAAAAAAACGAGACCTTCTGGGTAGGCACTCAAAAGTAAATTCGTGAGGGCTTGACCCAAAGCAGAAGTGGTATCAGAGCCCAATGTTCGACTTAGGCTAGACACAAGGATGCATTAGTAGGCCCAAGACTTGAAGTTGTACATTGTATGGCATGGAACTCCTACCTCGGCGTGAGTCCCTGAGCAAGCCCAATCCGGGGTTAAATGGATAAAAGGCGTTATAGGTCTTGTGGGAACAAAGACCATTTGTGTGCTAGAACTAACTGTTGATTAAATGGACCCTTATAAGGGTGGGTGCGACATGTCTAGTGGGTCCTTTCCATGTTGGATGCCAGAGACCGTTTGTGTTCTAGGACTTCTGAAGTGGCGGGCCCGGTACATGGTATATTGGATGTAGAGGATGTTCGATATGTATGTGTAGCAAATACCCAAGAAGGGCACATGGACATGCAGGCTCAGGAGCATGTGAGGGCACTCACTTCACTAGGCGGTGACATATGGTGCAAGACATGGCTCGTGGTAGCATGGTGTGTCGGCTAAGGGGAGGTTATCAAGACTTGTGATGATTCTAGTGTCTAAAAGTTGGGGTTGTAGAATGTGGGAAATTATCCATGGAGGTCAAGGTCTAACTCAAGATGATGCTCCTTTTTTTGAGGGGATGATTGTGAGGGTGCAAACCCTTGTCCCACATCGGTAGAATAAAGATGGAAGATCATCTTTATAAGTGTCGATAAAATATAATAGTACGAGGCCTTTTGGGAAGGAGTCCAAGAGTAAATCCGTGAGAGCTTGGCCCAAAGCGGATAATATCGTACTATTATGGACATGTGGACACCGGTGCGTGGACACGGGGGACCCACAAGGGCACTTGGGAACAAGCGTTTGCATTTCTGGAGTCGCCACCAATTTATTGTGGAAAATTGAAAACCGTTCGAATACTTCGCGTCATGCTAAGACACAAAGTAACGACATAGACACCAAGAACTCGTTACCCTTAGCATTTTATGTCTAGAATGACTCTCGTGGATGCCAATGAACACGGATGTTCACAGAGATCTGGAGTAAGGGGTGAGTGTACGTATTAGGAAGCTCTTTAATCTAACACCTAGTCCCGCCCGCCTCGATAGCGGCTTCTACTAATGATTGGGGAAAATCATCTATACTTGATATGTTGTCGATTATATGCATGCAATGCAACATCCAATAAATTAATCCTAACATGTGAGAATTAACTTAGTCGGTGAACATGTAATTTAGCACACATTAGGTCAAAGTAGAGATTTAAGGTTGATTACATGTGAAAACATACAAACAAACGATAATAAAGAATACAATAAAAAAAAATACAAATATTACATTGGATTGATTGATCTACGTTGAAAATACATTTAAAATGGATGATTTGGGAAAAGAAAAGGAAAATAAACTAAAGAACAGATTAGCGTTGATAATACGAGTAATAGTAGATTAATACGTAAGCTAATAAATTAGGTCAAAGCAACAGCGGAAGTTCAGAGACAGAACTCAACCCGGAACAGACGTAGCAGAGCTGCGTCCCTTGGAAGAGGCGCAGTGGTCACTGCGTCTGTTCTCGAGGTGAGTTCTGGCTGTGAAACCGGAACTGCATATCGTTAATGTTCGTTGGTAATTTAATGATCGGTTATTGATACTTGACTCGGATGGAAGTGATTTAACGGATTATTTACATATGAATTTGGTCATAAAAGTGATAAAAAGGACTCGAGCTAATTAGAACGAATTAAAGACTAATTATAAAATTTATTATGAATTAATTACCACTCAAACAAGTTATTGTTGGTTAAAATGAATTAGGTTAATTTAAAGATGGAGACGGTGTGATAAACAGATGAAAAACATGTACCAAAAGTCGAATTCCAGAAACTTGATATGAATAAATCGAGCCTCTAAAATCCGGGTTTGATTTAATGACGGAGACCCGCAAATATTGACTATTTGGGGTCTAAGTCGGGTTAAAAGTGATGAATTACTATGAATTACGTAATAAAATTATTATGCTAACGAAATAAGAAGAAATCAATAAAAGACGAAGTAAAATAGACGAATTAACAGAGGACGAAGGAAGAAGAAGAAAAGCAGGAACTGCAGCAGCCTCAGGAAGAGGCGCAGCAGATGCTGCGGCTCTTCGAAGAGGCGCAACAGTTTCTGCGTTTCTTCTCAACATCTGTCTTCCATTAATCCGAAAAAAGGTTTGAATAAAAGGTTTTATAAATCGGTTTTAAATATGCTTTCGACGTATACAATAAAAGTACAATAATAAAAGATGGGATTTACACCCTCAGACTTACATGTTTGACGAAACGAGATTAACTAAGTTAACGATTAGTGATTGTTCGACTCGAATGTACGACGAAAGTGCCCTCGTATGAGGAATTAAACTAAGTTGATTAAATTGAGTGAGTGGAATTGGTCAAATTGGTCGGTCATGCAAAACGAGGCTGGTACTCAAAAGGATCCGAGCTTACGTGGTCGAAAGTTCAAGCACGTAGACGCCAATAAGCAAAATGCCTGGTCTTAGAATGCAAAGGGAGAAGAGAAGGGCGACACTTGCGTGAAAAATATGAGGAACAAAGGTCCCTATTTATACTAATCACACGGAGGAATTAGGGTTTCGATAAAACTTTGGAAATAAATCTCGAAAAGATCTTAAAATACGCAGAAAGGAGCTGGGGAAGAGGCGCAGCAGCCACTGTGGCTCTTGGAAGAGGTGCAGCAGCCACTGCGGCTCTTGGAAGAGGCGCAGGAGGTGCTGCATCCTTTCCCCAGGAGTTTCTTCCTACGGAAGAAAGATTTTCCGCGTTTCTATTATGGAATTATGGTAGATCTCAACTTCCTTATTATTTGAAATATAATTTCGGGATATATTTTGCCAAAAGATTAAAAGATTGAAATATGTAATAGAAATATCCGGAATATTCCAGAATATTCTGACTCGGCATTTTAAACGGTTATTAGAAAATGAAGACGGTTTTTGACCCGGACTCCAACTGAACTCTAATTACTGTCAAAACAACCGTAACCGCGCGTAGATGACGACCAAGGGGTAGACACAAGTATTTGAGCTATCACTTGACGATAAACTTACGAATTGTCATAAATCATTTCGTGTACCAAACATGCGGCCCAATCATAACCAAGTGGCTTGCGGGAGGTGTAGAAATGAGGTATCTACAGAGCCCCCACTTTGACTGGGCTTAGACAAGGCAAAAGTCAAAGTATAGCCATCAGGTCAATCGAAGATTACAACCTGACGACTATGGCGACGCGAGGCGGCTCAAGGGGTCTGAGCCAAGGACCTGTCGTCGAGAACATTTTAGAGTCTGTCGACTATTGGGGAGGGTCAATTAAAGTCCATTAGACTACGTAAGGAGGCTCGCCAGCCATAAGAAGAGATCATACCTGAGACTAGGGATGTCAATAGGGCGGGGTGGGTGCGGAGAAGGGGTAACCCGCAACCGCATCCGCGAACTATAATGCGTACCCACACCCGCCCCACGACCTGCAGCGGATTAAAATTTTCAAACCCGTCCCCGATCCGCGGGAAGCTGTTGACCCGCTAAAACCCGTCCCACTGACCCTTCAAATCATTACCCGCACCCGCCCCAAGTGGGGCAGATGTGGGGCGAGACCCGCCAAAACCCGCCCCACTGACATCCCTACCTGAGACTTCCGGGTGAAACGGGACTGAAAGCGCTTCGACAAAACTCTTTGATCTGAAGATAACTTGATGGCTGAAGGCAGGAGGGTCACAGGTACTCTGAAGGTTACTGAAGAACTCATCTAAAATAAAAAAATGTAGAGAACAACAAGACGTCGGTAGAAACTGCTGGGGGAATCCCCTCGCATCGGTCTCAAGCAAACTCCGGCAAAAACTTTGAGGTTGAACTCCATGTCTCTAGAGGAACAATCGGCTGTCATGAACTCTCGCTGAGGGAACATAATTGAGGTGTGTCAAAACACCTGTCAGAGAAAATTCGCTCGTTGTTGCAAGCGAAGTCTTGATAAAGTACTGCGACAATTCGCAGTCTGCTCGAAAATACGGGTCCGGACGAAGAATAAACATCAAACGGACCAAATATACGATATATGGTGTTGATGAAGAGGCGCACCAAAGATGGGCCCACAAATAACGAACGTGTAACGAATTTTTGAAAATCGAATTGGAGGGAAGCTGAGGAAGAGGCGCAGCACCTGCTGCGTCTTTTCTTGGGTCCGTCTCTGTCCGAGTAAAAACTCTACAGAACCGTGTTTTATTCATAATAACAAAACACAAATTTCTTCAAAACTCTCTCAAATTCCAACCATTTACCGTCAAAATTTGATCAAAACCTTGCATTTGCCATGACTAATCGAGGTATGTGTTTTATTCTTGCATTAAACATTCGCATTTGCCTAATTTGAATCGACAAAATTGGGGTTTTCAACCCTAGTTGTCAAAAATTTTGGGCTTTCCCCCCAAATGAATTTGCCTTGTAAAATTGACCTTAGAAATGGATAATTGGTAGTATTAGTAACATAACCATGTGTTCTTTTCGGATTTTTATCGAGTATTGAGCATTTGAGTAAAATTGTGACGGTTTCACAACTGTGTCGTAAATTTCTTCGAAAATAGCCTTAGGATTGCCCATTTGTGACGAAATCTTATATTTTGAATCCTTGTGTGATGGGTAAACTTCCTATCATCTCGGATTTTTGATTTGCGATGGCTTTTTCAGGACACTTTTCGAGGGCCTAATTGTCGTTATAACGAAATGCTGCCGAAATTTTGACTTAAACCCAGGCTTAGGCTTGAACTTAGACTTGACTTGACCCATATTACCACATGAGCGGTCGGGTTTCGGGAGAAATGGCCAAACATGGCGAGAAAAGAGCCATTTCGGAGCTTGGAAATTTGAAAAATCCTTGACTAAGGCTCGCCGTCACTTGACGCGGCCTAATTCACTCTAATTTTGCATGTCACGAGGCTTCTACGTTAGGGAGAGCTCCCATGGACGTGGATACTAGTTTCGACCCTTCTCTTACGTTTGAGGAGGCGTTAGAGGAGGCTTTTGCTGCGGTGGCTGCCGAGGAGGAGGTTGCTTAGGAGGAGGCCCCGAGGCGGGCCAACATTGGATAAGGTGGTCGTCAACTGAGAGGAGCACCCGAGTGGGCTGAGAGATGGGATAGCCGACATCTCATCTGGGCAGCGGAGAGTCACCTGTCTTATAGGATGGTGAAGAGCTTGGTAAATCTCGAATTCATCATTCTCTCATCATCTTTCTTTACTCATTCATTTGTCATTTCATTTCTCTTTTACTCGAGCTAAAGATAGCTTTGCATTGAATCAAAATAGGAGGCTGGGAACATGAGGTCCTTTTCCGGCTACACGACGATGATGGAGGCTTACAGGACACTGTCGGTGGAGGAGCAGGCCATCATCGAGCTTGGAGCTTTCGGAGCCTTGGTACGAGCGTGGAGGGAGATCAAGGAAAGGAAACTTTGGGTTAACCTTAGCCTGATTTGAGCCTTTCTTGATCGGTTCTGGGACACGACCTCGACCTTTCACATGCCTTTCGACGAGGTCGGGGTCACGTTGGAGGACTACGGCAAGATTTCTGGTTTGCCGTGTGGAGCGGAGGCTGTGGTGTGGTCGTTGATGACCATGAGGGTGGACTCGTCTAAGGCCAGGAAGCTGATTGGTTGGAACCTGGCGGCGAAGGCTACTACGGTTCCTGGGTTAGTGCCGAGCTCCTACGTCAGGGATTACTTTGCTGGCCGGATCCTGACGGTGTTGACGATTGATGGGAGGGAGGAGGTTCCTCCTCTTTGCACTGCACAGCAGAGAGCTCGTCTGTGGCTCTAGTGGTTCTTGTCTTCACTCTACCTTGAAGACAAGGGGGAGAGGATGTCAATGAAGCTTCTTCCCTTCCTTTCCAACTTAAGTGACCTAGGTCGTTGGGACTGGGTTACTCCTGGCTTTGCGGTCCTCACTCGCTACATGAGGGCCATGGTTCGTCCCGAGCTGGTGAAGAAGGAGACTTCTCCTGCTACTATTGGCCCTGGACTGCTGTTGGAGGTATGAACCGTCATCTTGCATCATGAAAGATCACTTTCTTTCCCTTATTGAATCGCGAAACATTGTCATTGATTATCTTGTTTTGCAGGCGTGGGTGTACTTCTACTTTTCGGGCTTTGTGCCCAGGAGGACGGAGCCAGGGGCGAGAGCTTATCCCGTTGTGAGGGATTGGGTGATGTGTCGTAGGAAGAGTCAGCGCTCTTCTTAAGATGTTTGTCGATGGGGCGTGAATGCCCTGAAGCTGAGTGACGTGAGTATCTTTTAATCACTTTCCTTTATTTGTTTATTCATCCCTCTTTTGAAGCGATAATAGGAATGACCTCTTGTTTGCTTGTTTTAGTGGGTGCCCAGGCCTTGGGCGGACTATGTTGGCGCCCCTTCTTTCGTTGCTGAGGTCCTTCGACCTAGGAGCTCGAGTCGGTTGCTGCTGAGGATGTCGATGGGTCCAGTGTGGTACTTGGGCGAGTGTTTGACTTGCCAGTGCTCTCATGATGCCTTCACGGTTCCCATCGATCCTCCTCGGACGATGTTTAGAGAGCCTTCCGACGCTGAGAGGGAGGCGGACCTGGCAGACGTCGGTGGCGATGCTCTCCTTCTTCCTGTCAAGGATTACTCTGCATTCACTCGCCGGAGGGTGGCGTACTGGCCCGTCGTGGTTAGTGCATCATTCTTCCTTTACGAGTTGATTTGATGAAAAATGATGAATGATCACCGACTAAAGAAACCATTTGGATTTTGCAGGAGGTTGAGGAGGCGGGCGTCGAGCCCCCAGCGTACCCGAGACCCTTGAATACACCGACGCGACGAGGATGACGACGGTCTCCGAGCTTCGCGACTTTGGCGAGGCGGTTATAGATGCTGGCCTGGACGAGTGGCAGCATTTGATTCGGAGGATAAGTTCCCAACTCGGTTAGCTTTTGTATAAGAATATATTTGTCCATTTTTGTCCATCTATTGAGAATCTTTGTTTATTGAAATGCAGGTGGTGCCATCTCGGTTCGCGGCCTTATGGAGGGTAGCCAACCGGCGAGCTACTGCCATCGAGGCACTTGCTGGTGGTCGAGAACATCAGGTATGAACCTTTCGTTTACTTCATTTTTGAATTTTCTAACTTTCTTTGCATTTGAAATGATTAACATGAGCCATTTCTTTGTCATTTGCAGAGGGAGCGTGAGCTAGCGCGGTCCAAGGAGGAGACGGCTCACCTGTTGAGGGAGTTGGAGGTCCAAGACGTCGAGATTGCTGCTCTCGAGGTGAGAGTTACCGAGCTAGGTGACGACCCGTAGTAGTTGCTTTTGTTTTTTTGTTGCTTCCGTTGTCGGCTATACCACATACGCTTTGTACATTTTAGGACGTTCATTTTGGACTTTTGGACTTTGTTTCGGGCAAGAGCCCCCATTTTGATGTACATATGACCTTTTTGATTGTATATATGACAGCCTGAGTGCCTTTGCTGCTGGGTTGTCTTGTTTGTATCTGCAGGTTAGCTTTGAACAGGTTTGGTAGATGACGGTTTACGCCGTCATGCATAGAAATTGCACATAAAACACATATTTGTACATATGGCCTAACTAGCGCAAAACAAGGAGAAAACCTGAAAATACAAAAAATTTGTCGAAAATGACCGGACGGTAGGGATGGCTACCCCCTAAAAAAACGAAAAAAGAAAAGTATAAATTTGAAATGAAATGTTAAACGCGAGTGAAATGATTCCCCCAAAAAGAAAAATAAAAAGAAATGGATAAGTTTGAAATAAAATGTGAAACGGGAGTGAAATGATTCCCCCAAAAAAAGAAAATAAAAAGAAAGGGCTAAGTGTGCTTGTTTGACGAAAATGTCGATTTTGCTTCGAAAAGCGTGCCCATAAGATTAGGAAACACAGAAATATGGTAATTTGACGGAGTTACCAAAAACAAGAACCTATACGAATAGGAAATTATGTTCAAGGAATTAGGAAAGATCCAATGCGGAAAAAATCACAGAAATCCTCTGAGGAAGAGGCGCAGCACGAGTTGCGACCCTTCGAAGAGTCGCGGCAAGTGCTGCGCCATTTCCCCAGCTTGTCTGTTCTGACAGATTTTAGGAAACAACTTCTAGTATTAATATAGACGTCGATGGAGTTTTTATTCACACAATTATTCCGCCTTTCTTCCGTCTATTACATAAAACTCTCCAAATATATAGAAAATTTTCACATCATGGATACCTTGGAAAACCGTCTGAAATAATGGACAAACGAATTTACAAACGTCGAGAAGCATGATATTGGTGCTTTCAATTTGGGATCGATTTTGAGCTTGATATTGGTGAAGGTTGTGAACCCGTTCTTGGATGCTTGTCTTGAACATTGGGACCCTAATTTCCACGTGTTCGCCTTCCCTAGAGGTGATATCTATCCTTTTCCTGAAGAAATTGCTGCAATTGGTGGATGGGACCCTGAACATATGTCTGATATACCCTCTAGCTCTCAAGGGTATAAATACAAGTTTAGGGATTTGCTTGGACTGACTAAAGCTGAGGTTGACCGTCTTGTGACCTCAAAAGGAGTCTGTATGCTTGATTTCATCGATCGATTCATAAACAGAGGAGACCCTTCTATTTCCTATGTCGCGAGGCGTAGGGCATTCGGGTTTTGCCTATTGCATGGTTATGTACTCCAAGGGCATGTTGATAAGGAGATGAGAGGTGATCCTCGTTATTTGGGCTTGGTGAGCAAATGGAGCTGCGTAGGAGCCCAGCTTATCTATGTTTAGGAGAGATCATATTGGGATTGGATAACAGGAAAGCCAACCGTGAGCTTCCTTATTTAGGAAGTCCTATCATTCTGCAGGTAAAAAAAAAATGCAACCTTTTCTTTCTTTTTTTTGTTTTTTTTTTTTCTCGTCGTTTTTTTTTTCTTTTTTTTTTTGGTTGGACATTAATTCCTGCTTTGGTAGGTTTGGCTCATGGAGCGTCTGCGGTTGATCGAGCCCTCAGTTAATGTTCCTGCGTACCATGCTCGTTCGATTGCGATGAGGACTAGACTTTATATGGTGGACTTCACCCAGGTTTGCAACTATTGGGAGAACAAGATAAGAAATGAGGATGACCCCTTGATCAGATGGATTGTGCCATAGTGGCATCTCATATCAGTTACTGGAGTATCGTCTTTAGATCCTACTCGATCGGTGCGCATTCCTGGCTTGGAATTCATGATATGCATCTTCCCGAAGAGACTGATGAGGCAGGTTGGCTTAAAACAGAGGATTCCTAAGCTCGATACTGCTCCTCAGACTGCAGTGGCACTTACCGCCGAGAGCCGTAGAGAGAGGGCCCTCAAGTGGGCTCAAAGAAACATGTGGTTCCTAAACTCTTCGGTTAGTTCATTATGGGTATCGGATTCCTACTTGTAGTGGAGGAAGGCTACTACTCCTGAGGAGCGTAGGAAGTTAAGGAAGCGCGAGTCCGTTGATTACAAGATTCATGATGTAGCGAAGGAGAAGGAGAAGTATTTGACCGAGGGAGAGAAAGAAGCTGGATTCCAAGTTGTTCATCCGTCAAAGAAACCGAAGGTTTCTCCTGTCGTCGAAATTGTGGTTGATCAAAATGGTAAGGCTAGACCGCGAGAGAGACCGTTGGTGATTAGGTCTGTGATAACATAGGAGCGCCCGGCTCATGGTCGAGATAAGAAGTATGACAAAAATGACAAAGGCAAAGGAAAGATGGAAGAATAGCCTAAGTCGTAATATTATTTATTATTATTTGTAATGCATGGTGGGGCGTTTTAGAATCTTAGCCTATTTATTTTAGATTATGTGGCGTACTATTATTATTTATGGAAGGAAATGAATAAAAGATTAATTAGTTATGAAACCATTGTGATTTTCTTTTATTATTCTTTTCGAATTCCAAATGCATATGCAAGTGTCCTTCTATTTACATTTAAAATAATGGGTTGAATCCCGTGAAGAATTGCCTATGTATTCATTTTAAAAATGAAATTAAACCCTTGCGCGTAGTTCAAGTAAATGTAAAAGAATAATTTTTCTAAGCAAGAGCTTGTAACGAACTAGAAAATGAGCATGAGCTTTACTTACTCCTAAAGCACAATTCAATTTATTTGATGATATGAGGATGACGAATTGTCAGAATGCAAGAACAAATTGACATAAGCTTTATTTCAGCGGGCCAAGGGCCGTTTTTTTTTAATTTCGTGCCGCATGAGCGACACGGGGTGTCACGCGAGGCGCATTTTTGTTCCTATTCCAGACATAGTATCGTTTCAGTTAGTCGAGGTTAGTTGGGTTGGCAAATTCATTCCCATCTAGGTCTGTGATTCTAACCGCACCCCCCGGGAGTATGGACTTGACCAAGAATGGTCCGGCCCAGTTGGGGTTGAACTTTCCTCGTAGATCGACAGGTAAAAGAGCTCTAACTGATTTGAGGACTAAGTCTCCTTCTTTGATGTTTCTAGGCTTAACCCTTTTGTTGAAAGCTCATTTGATACGTGCCTGATATGCTTGTACATTGTGTAATGCACGCAACCTTCGTTCATCCAAGAGGATGAGTTCTTCGTATCTATCTCTCTTCCAATCAGCTTCTGGGATTTGACTTTCGAGTAGAATACGCAAGGATGGGATTTCTAGTTCAACTGGTTGCACGGCTTCCATGCCGTAAGTCAAATAAAAAGGAGTTGCTCCAGTGGGTGTCCTAACAGATGTGCGATATCCCCATAAGGAAAATTGTATCTTACTTGGCCAATCTCGATGATTGTCAATCATTTTCTTGAGGATGGTGACAACGTTTTTGTTGGATGCCTCTACCGCACCATTAGTTTGTGGTCTATATTGCGAGGAATGATGGTGTTTGATCTTGTACTTGGCTAGAATGCTTCAGTCTCAGCCTGGAAATATGATCCATTTTCATTGATGACCTCATGTGGGCAAACATATCGACAGATAATATTGGTTTGTATGAACTTTGCCACGTTTTTGGCTGTGAGACTAGTGTAAGAAGCCGCTTCTACCCATTTGGTGAAATAATCGATTGCCACCAAAATGAAACGGTGACCTCCTGTTCCGGCTGGGGTGATCTTCCCGATGATGTCGATTCCCCAAGCAGAAAATGGCCAAGGAGATGTCATGGTGTAGAGTAATGAAAGAGGGACATGTTGCACATTCCCAAGGATTTGACAGTTGTAGCAATGACTGGCGTATTTGACGCAATCGGATTCCATTGTGGTCCAGTAATATCTCAAACGCGTGATTTTCTTTGCCATCATTGGTCCACTCATGTGAGGGCCGCATTCTCCATCATGGACTTCTTCCATCACTTTCTGGGCCTGTGAACGATCAAGGCAACGCAAGACTACACCAAGAGGTGTTCTTTTATACAATTCTCCTTGCATGAGGGTGTATTGGGAGGCTAGTAAGCGTATAGCCTGTTCTCCTCTCTTATCCATATCTGCTGGATAGGTGCCATTGAGCTTGAAGTTTATAATTGCTTGGAACCAGGGCTCATCTGGGTTTTCTTCTTCGTCTGTGATTTGGTGCACATAAGCTGGTTCTGACCGTCGTTTGATGCATAAAGGCATTTCTATCATATCATCTAGCATATTAATCAGAGATGTAAGTTTTGCAAGAGCATCTGCAAATTGATTCTCTTCTCGAGGTAGGTGTAGATAAGTCACTTGATCGAAAATTTAGGCAACTTGGTCTATCCTGGTCTGATAGGGTGCTAGACTTTCACTTCGAATTTTCCAAGACCCCGTAATTTGGTTGATGATCAAGAATGAATCTCCATGTACTCGAAGATTCTTGATGCCTAAGCCTAGTGCCGCTTGTAGCCCAATGAGGCAAACTTCGTATTCTGCTGCGTTATTTGTCACCTCGAAGTCGAGCTTGATAAAGAGTGGTGTATGCTCACCTTCAGGAGAAATGAGAAACACTCATATTCCAAATCCTCTTAGGTTCGATGCTCCATCAAAATAAAGGTCCCAGCAGTCTACATTGGTTTGGAGTATATCCTCATCCGGAAATAACCAGGTGTCTATCATTTGGGTATCGTTGATGGGATTTTCTGTGAAGAATTCGGCGTATAGCTTTCAGAGGCACATATTTGAGGTCGAACTCTGAGAGCATCAAGGTCCATCTTGCTAAGCGTCCATTGAGGACGGGCGTTTCAAAGAGGTACTTGACAGGATCCATTTTTTAGTATACCTTGACTGAATAGCTAAGCATGTAATGGCGTAGCTTCTTCGTTGCCCACACAAGAGCGAGGCATGTCTTTTCGAGTGGTGTGTACTTGCATTCATACTCCAAGAACTTCTTGCTAAGGTAGTAGATAGCTCTTTCTTCTTTTCCGACGGTTTGCGTTACCATAGCCCCCATGGCTGTTTCGGTCACTGTGAGATATAACCCAACAGGTTGATCTCGTTGGGGAGGCACGAGCACTGGTGGTTTGGCTAGTATCTCCTTGATTTTGTCGAATGCTTTTTGACAGTCGTCATCCCACATGGTGTGACATGTTTTCTTTAGCTTTTTGAAGATGGGTTCACAGATCATGGTGAGTTTCGATATGAATTGACTTATGTACTGCACCTTGCCTAAAAATCCTCTAATCTCCTTCTCTATCTGAGGCTGTGGCATTTCAATTAGAGCTTTGATTTTGGAAGGGTCGATTTCTATCCCTCGTTGACTGACGACATATCCTAGAAGCTTGCCTGACGTCACCCCAAATGCACATTTCTGAGGGTTGAGCCTCATTTGTACTTTCTTAGTCTTAAGAAGAATTTGCAAAGGTTATTAATGTGCCCCTCTCTAATCTTGGATTTGACAATCATATCGTCTACATACACCTCGCCTTCTTTATGCATCATGTCATGTAGGAGTGTAGTTGCGGTGCGTTGATATGTAGCTCCAGCATTGATTAACCCAAATGGCATAGCCGTGTAGCAATAGGTGCCCTATTGAGTAATAAAGGCAGTTTTATGCATGTCTTCTATGGCCATTTTGATCTGATTATATCCTACATATCCGTCCATGAAGGACAACAACGCGTGATCTGTTGTATTGTCTACCAATATGTCGATATGTGGTAAAGGAATGTCGTCCTTGGGACTCACTTTGTTCAAGTCTCTGAAATCAACACAAACACGGATTCTCCCATCCTTTTTGGGTACGAGTACTATGTTGGCCACCCAGTCTGAATACTCGGAAACTTTGATGAACCCGGCTTTGAATTGTTTATCGACTTCTTCTTTGATTTTAAGAGCCCATTCTGTCCTCATTCGGCGAAGCTTCTGTTTTACAGGTTTGAAACCTGGTTTGATTGGAATTCTGTGTTCTACAATGTCCCTGTCGATCCCTGGCATGTCTTTTTAGGACCAAGAAAAAACGAATTTGAACTCGTGTAGGAGGTCTATAAAATTGGCCCTCTCAGTGGGGCTCAAGGTTGTCCTTATCCTAAGTTCTTGGGGTTCTAGTTCGGTTCCTACGTTGATGGGTTCACTGTTCTCTATAACTGGTGCCCCTTCCCCCTCTTGTAGTATTTCTTTAGCTATGTAGGGAGGTAGTTCGATTGACTCTGGGTCTCGGTCATCCTCATTATCATCATAAATAGAATTGCATTCAGAATAACACAAAGAGTAAGCAGAATCTGATATATTCATATTGAAATTTGAAAAGAGTTGAAACAAAGAAGCCATCTGTTCAGTAGTCAGTGGCGGCAAAAGGGACAGCTGTCGGGATATTTCTCAAACTACTGTTACTACTCGATGCTAAGCTAGGAGAAACAAGGGGAGTGGGAGTGAAGACATGAGGAGACTCTCTAGGGACTTCTCTAGACTCCGAATCTGATTCCGACTCTAACTCGAATTCGTTGTCTTCTGGTTCTCCTTTGAACATCTCTCCTACTCCAGTGGTGAGCTTGAAAAATCTTCCTTGGTTGTTGGTCCATTTGATTGACTTTCTCCATCCTTCTTGCTGATTCGAATTGGTTGCGGTGCCTAGCGTGGCAATGATCTCATCTATGATGCTTTCGGCTCTTTTGATTAAGGGAAGATCCTGGAGGTAGACATCTTCCTCGCTATCTGTCCATATCCCGTTGATTACCTCCTCTTTTGGGGAGATAAGATGTGAGCAATATAAGGTAGATTCGTCACTTGTAATCATCAGAACTCCAAGAGGATTCTGAGTATTGTTAGGTTTACCTCCAGGTGGTATTGGTAGGCGACCGTCTTCAATCATGTCCTGAAGGACATGCTTTAACTTGTAACATTTTTCTATGTCGTGTCCCTTACCTCTATGATATTCACAGTATGAATTCTCGTCCCAGAACTTGGACTTCTTTTCTGGATCAGGTGTAGGCCCTATGGGTTGGAGCTTACCCTGTTTCATCAATCTCTTCAAGGCATTGGAGTATGTATCACCAATGTTCGTGAATTTACTTTGTGGGTTATTCTTTTTTTATTATTCAAGAAGGTTAACCTCATCAGTCTTGCTAGTAGATCCATAGGAACGACTTGTTGAGCCTTGATATCCACGACCTATCGTTTTGGATAAGAGTCCTTTACGGATGGCATCATCAATTCTTATCCCTAGTACAGTTAAATCCTTGAAGGTCTTAATGTTTTGGTACCTCAAGTGACTTGCATAAATGGGCTTCAAGTTCTCCACGAATGTTTCCACGAGAGTAGCTTCATCTGGACGCTCGACAAGTTGGGTACTAGTCTTCCTCCACCTACATAGGAATCGGTGAAACCTTCTTTCTCATTTTGGGGGAAAACCTCTAAAGTGTGCATATTGACTTGGATCTCGGCATTATCCGCATATTGTTTAGCGAACTCGATTGCGGCGTCATCTCAGGTGGCGATTTTCTTGTGCTCTAGGGAATAGAACCATTGCGTAGGGATGGTGTCGAGAGATGAAGGAAAGATCCTTAAGAACATCTCGGGTTTGATGCCTTTAATAGACATGTAATCTTTGAAAGCACGAATATGGTTTAAAGGGTTTTCATGTCCCTTGAACTTTGGGATATCAGTCATGTTGAAGATGGTTGGTAACTTGGCACTCACGGCCTCATACTTGCGATTGTTTTCCCTATAGAATATCATCTCCTTTGAGGTACATCAATCGCTCCTCCAAGTATTGGAGTCGCTTCTCAGCTTTAGTAAGACCTACTGGAGGGTTGGCTTCTTGTTGTCCAACATAGGGTGGAAGGTTGTCATTCACCAATTCACTAGGCACTTCAAATTCTGCAAGAGGTAGCCTAGTTTTTACAGCAACAATTCGGCCCTCGATTGTGTTGAGGCGATCATACACTTAGTCTTGGCTAGTTTGGAGACGAGCGAGCGCAGCTAGGATTTGATCATTACCATTTTGGGGTTGACTGTTGCTTGTGATGCTAGTTTCAGGCATCTTGGTAACTGGACAAGAGATCGACGACGAATCAAAACACGATCGACCATTCTAGCACACTTACTTAAAGAAAAGACTTGACTCGTGAAGTGGGAGTGTGCCACTTGTGTCAAGTGAGGTTTGAAAATGACAGAGTTTTAAAATGTTTGTCCTACTCAACTGTTGTGTAGTTGTAGGAGTGTTGACTCGAAGTGAAGCTTTGAAATGGGCTTTGAGGCCTGAATTTTTACTCGATTTTTGGACAGAGTTTCGACTGATTTTGCGCTAATTTAGGCCTTTTTTCGAAAATATTTAAGTTTAAAAAGAGGTTTTTTATTTTACAAAATTCGTCATGGTTTAGAAAATGGTGATCACATATGATACAAGCATTCATACAGACATTATAACGGTATGATGAGTGCATTTAAAGGGTTTTGGCTTAAAGAGTGGGTTGCCATACCGAGCAATCAAACCCGGGGTCTATGGAGAGGCTCGTGCCAAACAAGAGTAAGGCCGATTCCTAGTCCATTTCCTCGAGTAGTGAAAGCCCTTAATACAAACAGGAGTAAGCATCATTGTATGGTTGACGTCGTCAATCGCTATCCATCCTTAGGCCAAGATAAGAATTTGGACCGTCCAGATTGGACGATTGGTCTAATGGGTCGGGTTGGGCCTAGGAAGGCCGAATAAAACAATCTAAGAAGATCGAGTAATAAAAAACTGACAACTGTCTCATATAAACTATTCCCTAACCTTATTCAAGTTTTACCCTTGGCAACACGTAAGTGTATTATTCCCCAGTGAAGTCGCCAAACTGTGGACACGGGGGGCCCACGGGGGCGCTTGGGAATAAGCGTTTGCATTTGTGGAGTCGCCACCAATTTATTGTGGAAAATTGGAAACCGTTCGAATACTTCGCGTCATGTCAAGACATAAAGTAATGACATAGACACCAAGAACTCGTTACCCTTAGCATTATATGTCTAGAATGACTCTCGTGGATGCCAATGAACACGGATGTTCACAGAGATCTGGAGTAAGGGGTGAGGGTACGTATTAGGAAGCTCTTTAATCGAACACCTAATCCCGCCTGCCTTGATAGCGGTCTCTACTAATGATGAGGGAAAATCATCTATACTTGATATGTTGTCGATTATATGCATACAATGCAACATCCAATAAATTAATCCGAACATGTGAGAATTAACTTAGTCGGTGAACATGTAATTTAGCACACATTAGGTCAAAGTGGAGATTTAAGGTTGATTACATGTGAAAACATACAAACAAACGATAATAACGAATACAATAAAAAAAATACAAATATTACATTGGATTGATTTATCTACGTCGAAAATACATTTAAAATGGATGATTTAGGAAAAGAAAAGGAAAATAAACTAAAGAACAGATTAGCGTTGATAATACGAGTAATAGTAGATTAATACGTAAGCTAATAAATTAGGTCAAAGCAACAGCGGAAGTTCAGAGACAGAACTCAACCCGGAACAGACGTAGCAGAGCTGCGTCCCTTGGAAGAAGCGCAGTGGTCACTGTGTCTGTTCCCGAGGTGAGTTCTGGCTGTGAAACCGGAACTGCATATCGTTAATGTTCGTTGGTAATTTAATGATCGGTTATTGATACTTGACTCGGATGGATGTGATTTAACGGATTATTTACATATGAATTTGGTCATAAAAGTGATAAAAAGGACTCGAGCTAATTAGAACGAATTAAAGACTAATTATAAAATTAATTATGAATTAATTACGACACAAGCAAGTTATTGTTGGTTAAAACGAATTAGGTTAATTTAAAGATGGAGACGGTGTGATAAACAGATGAAAAACATGTACCAAAAGTCGAATTCCAGAAACTTGATATGAATAAATCGAGCCTCTAAAATCCGGGTTTGATTTAATGACGGAGACCCGCAAATATTGACTATTTGGGGTCTAAGTCGGGTTAAAAGTGATGAATTACTATGAATTACGTAATAAAATTATTATGCTAACGAAATAAGAAGAAATCAAGAAAATACGTAGTAAAATAGATGAATTAACAGAGGACAAAGGAAGAAGAAGAAAAGCAGGAACTGCGGCAGCCTCAGGAAGAGGCGCAGCAGTTGATGCGTTTTTTCTCGACATCTGTCTTTCGTTAATCCGAAAAAATGTTTGAATTAAAGGTTTTATAAATCGGTTTTAATTATGCTTTCGACGTAAATCTTACAATAATAGTACAAAAATAAAATACAATAATAAAAGATGGGATTTACACCCTCAGACTTACATGTTTGACGAAATGAGATTAACTAAGTTAACGATTAGTGATTGTTCGACTCGAATGTACGACGAAAGCGCCCTCGTAGGAGGAATGAAACTAAGTTGATTAAATTGATTAAGTGGAGTTGGTCAAATTGGTCGGTCATGCAAAACGAGGCTGGTAATCAGAAGGATCCGAGTTTATGTTGTCGAAAGTTCAAGCACGTAGACGCCAATAAGCAAAGAGCGTGGTCTTAGTTTGCAAAGGGAGAAGAGAAGGGTGGACACTCGCGTGAGAAATATGAGGAACAAAGATCCCTATTTATACTAATCACACGGAGGAATTAGGGTTTCGGTGAAACTTTGGAAATAAATCTCGAAAAGATCTTAAAATACGCAGAAAGGAGCTGGGGAAGAGGCACTGCAGCCACTGCGGCTCTTGGAAGAGGCGCAGCAGGTGCTGCGTCCTTTCCCCAGGAGTTTCCACATGTGGAAGAAAGATTTTCCGCGTTTCGATTTTGGAATTGCGGTAGATCTCAACTTCCTTATTATTTGAAATATAATTTCGGGATATATTTTGCCAAAAGATTAAAAGATTGAAATATGGAATATAAATATCCAGAACATTCTGACTCGGCATTTTAAACGGTTATTAGAAACGGAAAATTTACGTGGTACCCTCAAACTTTGCCATTTTTCACGTGGTACCCAACTTTTTAAGTTTGTGCACATGATATCCTTGAAATTTGATTTTCAAGCACAACATGTCCTTTTTATCGTTTTTAAAATTTTCAATTGAGCATAAATTATAGACCAGAAATCGGAATTGACTAATTTTTTTTTCCAAATTGATTAACTCTTCGAGATTTATAAATTGATAAAATGAAATTGGTCATTCGAAAATTTATGATCGAAGATATGTTTGATTTGAGGTTTTCGTTATAAAAAAACCCTATAAAATGTCAGTCAGCAATTTTTTTTCCTTAAATCGTAGATTATGACGAGATAATTATTTAACGAAAAAAAATTGGCCGATTCTGAATTCCGATCAAGGAGGTATGCGCAATTGAGTTTTTTTACAGCGACAAAAAGGATATGTTGTGCATGAAAATCAAAGATGGAGGGTACAATGTACACAAACTTAAAAAGTTGGGTACCATGTGCAAAATGGCAAAGTTCAAGGGTACTACGTGAATTTTCCGTATTAGAAAATGAAGACGGTTTTTGACTCGGACTCCAAATGAACTCTAATTACTGTCAAAACAACCGTAACGGCGCGTAGATGATGACCAAGGGGTAGACACAAGTATTTGAGCTATCACTTGACGATAAACCTATGAATTATCATAAATTGTTCCGTGTACCAAACCTGCGACCCAATCATCATCAGGTGGCTTGCGGGAGGTGCAGAAATGAGGTATCTACACGGTGCAGCAGAGACCCAACACAAAATACTCACGCTTCTGCACAACACGTCCAAATAAAAACTTCTCCTGGATAACATAATGTCGTGCTAAATTTAAGAAAAATAATACTCCAGTGTTTAAAATTATAAAATAAAGAGCAATGACGATGTTTCTGTAGGAGGTATGACTATAAAACGAACTATGAACATATAAACTTACAGAACTTGAAGAGAAAGATGTCGTGGCGTGATAGAATCACTGCCCTAAAGTTGAATTTGCCCCGCTCGATACACACGGCCTCTTGGCAACCAACCCCCAGGGTTACATGACGTCCGACTCTAAGGTGTACAACAAAGACTAAGAATGAGAACTACTTGCAGAACGTTGTCAAATATCAGCTTTATACAAGAGAAATATTTAGAGAGGAATAGAAGAGAGAATAATTGTTGTGTCTTTTTTGTGTGGTAGAGTTGGGGTTTATATAGTAGTGAAATGGGTATGGTTAATCACAATGTTAGTATCGTAAAATGGTAATTTTAGGATACTACACAATCAATGTGGAAAATCTCATAAATCAAGTATGGGAGAATGCACAATCAAGTTGGAAAACTATCCCATGAATAAATTGGGAATTACAATTTGCTTCTTTTGAAGCACTAGCTCCAACAATCCACCACATGATTCAAAAGAAGAGAAAAGGAATAGCTGATATAAGGCAACATAACGTAAGTCTTAAGATGACAATGTTCCTGAGGAATTGATTTGTCACCCAGTGTATACAATTACCTGCTACAGCCATATCGAGTTGCTCTCGGCATTGGATTCTCCAAGGTGGTTTGTAACGCATAACTGCGCACAAACCTGCATTCAAATCTGTGTTCATCCTCGCGAAATGTCATAAGAGGTGCCCCTCACATGCCTGGGATCTCGTGAACGCTCTAGAGGTCCTAAAGCCTAAGAACCTCATTGGGGGTAGGGCATTTCCCCCACATTCACATAGGTAAGTCCATCAGGTTTGACTGTCACAAACCATTCTCAAACAAGGACTATGGACTTATGAAGAGCTTAGCTCAACCTTCCTCACATGACAGAAATAGCTCAATATATTGAAAGAATACTACATCACTTTTATAAAAATAGGAATGGTAGTAGTATTACAACATGAGATCCTCGTAACTTCGTTTGACCCATTGAACTTGGTAAAACCAAGTGGGGGAGCCCCGTCACGATTCACTCCCAATAGGCTTTAAACCCATTACTTGTGCTGCCACATCAGCATTATCTTCTACCATGGCCAGTGGTAAAAGGATCTCAATATCATGTCACATTCTCAATGTGCACGACATTCTCACGTGGTACCACATTATTCCACAGCGCTTTATACTTGTCAGTTGCTACCTTAGCGTAGCCTTGACCATATTTGTCAACACATTGGGATCCACTTCCCCCATAACGAAATTCAATCAAAAGGCCTCCTTAGCATCGGTTAGCTGTCCTGACAAGTTTCAAAATTTTAAATTAGATGTCATTGTATGTACAATTATTCTAATAATCGCATGACAATAATAGTAACATATTGTTTTCACCATTCAAATACTTTCATCAAAGTTTAGATACATCAAGAGCATATGCCTCAACACAATATACTTCATCACAATATGCATATGCCATTATGAAAAAAAAAAAAAAAAAATATGTTACATCCCAAAATTGTCACAACTCTCCGTCACATTAACGTGTAAATATATCTGAGACTCTTTCACATTTCTCTTGGGTTGTTGTAACACCCCCATACTCCAAGTGCCTTACCAGGACCACTCAGGTATGAAGACATTACCATCTCGGTTACCCGAGGCAATGATAATCAAACAACAATAAAGAAACAACGTTTATTATAAATAATTTAGCGAATAGTTACAATCCTCAAAACCAAACCAAAAGTACGATACATGATCTCAAACTGACTGTTCTAACTGAAATGTAAATAAACTAAAGGCTACAGCGGAAGACTCCTATCATCATGTCGTGGCATCCCAGCTATCCCAGTACTCATCTCAATACCTGCTCAATATCTGCTCATCATCCCTGAATGGATCACCGCAGTTTACAAAACAACACCGGTCGATTTAATCACACAATCAATATGTATAACAACAATAAGATGCACAGATGACTTAACTGTCACACACACACACACAACCAACCAATTCCCATCATCTCAATCTTGACGTCCCACTGGACCCGACCCCCGATGGGGGACCGCAGCCGTACCCACCAAATCCCCGCTCCACATAGTGAGCGATAACCCTGTCTATTAATGTGCACATCCCCTTCCGTGGCGGGTTCCACGAAGGGCGAAACTAGGGCGTGAAGCCACTCCCGCAAGTGACCCCACTCAGCCGAGGCCACGCCTCGCGAACCATCAACAACGATCACAACCACAATCACAGTACAATTATTATATCAAACAACCAAATACAACACATCAACCAATATCCCATTATGGGACTAATACTGAGTAGGAAATCCTACCTGGTATGCACACAATCAGACGATCCCTACTGCTGAGTCAAAAAGCCTCTTCTATGAACCCTCCTCCTATCATACAACACATATAGGCTACCAATCACATACTACACATAAAAACCCCCAATCTCTAAATTAGGGTTTAACCAAGTCAAAGGAAATACAATAAAAAGGGTACGTAGATCTTACCCTCGACGCAACGAACTTAACGGTATACACAACGACAAGAACTGACCGTCTGAACTCCGGGAATTGCTAAGAATGCGATTAGGAAGATGAACTTGTTGCTTTCTCTCTTAAACAGGAATTTAGGTTTTGTAAAAGTGGTTTAGAATAATGACGACGGAACTTAAATACCTTAATCGCATAATTAACAAAACCCGAGGAAACTCCCCGTAAAACCGGACACTCGATCGAGTACCCAAGGTACTCGATCGAGTACCCCCTTACTCGATCGAGTGCCCCAGCTACTCGATCGAGTACCCAACAGGTCAGAAACTATTTTATTTCGCAACTTACCCTTATTCGACAGAGTAAGGGCTACTCGATAGAGTACCCCAAGACTTATAAATACGGAGTATTACAGTCTTCCCTCCTTAAAAGGAACTTCGTCCCCGAAGTTCAAACCACTACTAAACAAAGGTACTCCCATAACCTTCCCGACTCAGCAACCAAAACAAAATTCAACATAAAACATGATACTAACCCAACTCATCCCGACAAACATCCCGACACAACATATAAAAGGGGTATAAAACTCTTAAAAACTGCTCGCGATCATCTCCTACCCCCCTAAAAGAAACAAGGTTACGTCCCCGTAACCATACATACCTGATCAAAAAGGAAAGGGTAACGCTCTTTCATAGCTTCCTCTGGCTCCCATGTAGCTTCCTCGGTCTCGTGGTTAGACCACAGGATCTTAAGCAAAACTGTCTCACCACTCCTAGTCTTTCTAACCTTTCGGTCTAGAATCTGCTTAGGCACCTCAAGATATGATAAGGCCTCATCTAGCTCTAAGCTCTCTGCCTCCAACACATGTGACGGGTCACTCACATACTTCAGCAGTGCGATACATGAAACACATTATGCACTCTCTCTAACGCAAATGGTAAAGCCGGACGATAAGCAACTTCCCCAACTCGCTCTAAGATCTCATAAGGCCCTATAAACTTCTGACTTAACTTGCCTTTCTTCCCAAATCTCATAACCCCACGCATAGGAGACACTTTCAAAAGAACCTTGTCCCCAACTTGAAACTCTATGTCCCGACGATGTAGATCTGCATAACTCTTTTGTCGATCCTGGGCTGCTCTCATCCGTTCCCTGATCATCTTAATCTGTTCCACCATCTCATGCACCATCTCTGGTCCTAAAACCACTTTGCCTCAAAGACTATCGTCCCAACAGATTGGACTCCTACATCTCTTCCCATACAAAGCCTCAAACGGTGCCATACCTATCTTTGGTGTGATAATCTGTTATTGTAAGAAAATTCTATCAAGTCCAACCTCTGCTCCCAGCTACCACCAAAATCCATCACACAGGCTCGCAACATATCCTCAAGAGTCTTGATTGTTCTCTCAGTCTGCCCGTCTGTCGCAGGATGAAATGCTGTACTCATCTTCAAAGTTGTTCCCAACGATTCCTGCAACTCCTTCCAAAACCTCGATATAAACCTCGCATCTCTAACAGACACTATGTCCTTAGGGACTCCATGTAACTTAAGCACGTTCTTTCGATAGCCCATAGCCAATTGTGCCTTAGTCCATGTATCTTTCATTGGAACAAAGTGAGCTGACTTGGTCAGACGATCCACTATCACCCAAATCATGTTGTTACCTTGTTGACTCTTTGGCAAACCCACAATGAAATCCATGGAAATGGATTCCCACTTCCACTCAGGCACCTCTAAAGACTGAATCTTACCTTGTGGTCGTCGCCGTTCCCCTTTAACTCTCTAGCATGTCAAACAACGGGACACAAACTCAGCTGTCTCTTTCTTCATCCCAGGCCACCAAAACGTTTTCTTCAAATCCTTGTATATCTTGTCTCCACCTGGATGAACTGAATATGGTGTGCAATGTGCCTCTGTCATGATAGTCTTTTTCAACTCCTCGTCATTAGGAACACACCACCTACCATCAAACCTCAAACTACCATCTGTATGAATAGAAAACTGGGACACTGTCCCTTTCTCTACTCCAGCTCTCCACTCCACTATCTTAGGATCCAAAGCCTGCTTATCCCGAATATCATCATAAAACTCAAGATGTACTGTCATATCACCCATGGCATCTCCTTTCTGTATCATATGTATCCCAAAACTCGCTACCTCATCCCTCAGCCTCACCAAAGATAGAGCTGTACACAGGGAATGTACACTCTTCCTACTCAAAGCATCAGCTACAACATTGGCTTTCCCTTCATGGTAGATAATTTCCATGTCATAATCGCCAATCAGCTCCATCCACCTCCTCTGTCTCATGTTCAACTCCTTCTGCGTGAAGATGTACTTGAGACTCTTGTGATCAGAAAATACCTTAAAGATTGCGCCATAAAGGTAATGTCTCCAAATCTTGAGAGCAAACACCACTGCACCCAACTCCAGGTCATGAGTAGGGTAGTTCTCCACATAAGGCTTCAATTGCCTAGAAGCATAGGCAATCACTTTGCCATTCTGCATCAACACACATCCCAGCCCATTCTTCGAGGCATCTGTATAAACCTCAAAGTTCTCGCTCCCTTCAGGCAATGCTAAGACAGGAGCTGTGGTCAAACGCTCCTTTAATGTTTGGAACGTCGTCTCACAACTCTCATCCCAACGAAACCTGTTCTCTTTCCTCATCAACGCTGTCATCGGTCTAGCTATCTTGGAGAAATCTTTCATGAACCGTCTGTAGTATCCAGCTAAACTCAAGAAACTCCTAACCTCAGCAACATTCTTCGGTGCTTCCCACTTTGTCACTGCCTCAATCTTCGCCGGATCCACAGCTACCCCATCTTTAGAGATTACATGCCCCAGAAAAGCAACTTTCTCTAACCAGAACTCACACTTGGACAGTTTAGCATACAACTCATGATCTCTCAAAGTCTGCAACACGATCCTCAGATGCTCCTCATGCTCCTCCTTAGTCTTAGAGTAGACTAAGATATCATCGATAAACACCACTAAAAACTGGTCCAAGACCTGTCTGAAGATTTTGTTCATCAAATCTATAAACACTGCCGGCGCATTAGACAACCCAAACGGCATCACCACATACTCATAATGGCCATACCTCGACGTGAAAGTTGTCTTTGGTATATCCACCTCTCTAATCTTCACCTGATGGTACCCCGACCTCAAATCAATCTTAGAAAAGACTGTTGCACCGCTCAACTGATCAAACAGGTCATATATCCTTGGCAAAGGATACTTGTTCTTTATCGTCACTCGGTTCAGCTCCCTGTAATCTATGCATAACCTCAAACTCCCATCTTTCTTCTTCACGAAAAGAACTGGTGCTCCCCACGGCGATACACTTGGTCTAATGTATCCCTTCTCTATCAGATCATCCAACTGCTTCCTAAGCTCCTCCATCTCCTTAGGACCCATACGGTACGGTGCCTTAGAGATTGGCCCCGTCCCTGGCTTCAACTCAACAGTGAAGTCTATCTCCCTCTTCGGTGGCAACCCCGGAATCTCCTCTGGAAAAACATCTGCAAACTCCCCCACCACTGGTATCTCATCAACTGTCGGACTCTCTATCCGATCATCTCTCACATGGCACAAGATCAGAGGACATCCCTTCCTCAGATAAGACTTCAAGGTGACAGCTGCAATCAACTTAACTTTGGGTTTGACTAGAAACCCACGATAAGACACACTAACACCCTTAGGACCTCTTAAAGACACTTTCTTTTGATGACAGTCTATCTTAGCTTTATACTTTCCTAACCAATCCATCCCAACTATCATCTCAAAACCGTTAAAAGGAAACTCTAGCAAGTCTACAGGGAAATCAACTTGCCCAACTATCAAAGATACATCTCTGAACAATCTCCCACCCGATACAGACTCACCCGAAGGTATGAAAACTTGCTCACTGACAGACTCATATACTCTCAAACCCAACTGTTTAACATGACTCGAAGACACAAACGACTGAGAAGCCCCCGAATCAAACAAAACAAAGGTAGGAATACCATTAACAAGGAATGTACCGGTGATAACGTGCGCATCTTCCTCAGCTGCTTTCTTCTCCATCATGAATAACTTGCCACTGGTTTTCTGCCCACCTCCCTGGACAGTACTGGTTGAGGTGGTCGGCTTAGCACCCGACCCTTGATTGTTGTTGTTGTTCGCTGGTGGTTTCTGATAAGAATTACCGCCGTTGCGGTTGCCTCCACTCTGGTAACTCTGACTTCCCCGATTTGGCCACGATCCAGGTAGTCATTGCTCGCGAAGCTCAAGCGGTCTCTCGGAAAGATCCCGGTGCACTTGTGCACTCATGTCTCTTGTGGCCTACACCACCACCGCTATAGCAGGTCACTCCCCAACTATTACTCACACTTCCACGGCCACGCCCAAAGGAAGCCCCAAAGATCGAACCCGGATCCGAAGAAAATCCCTTAGACTGATTGTGGTTGCCTTTCTTGTGATTCGATTGGCCACCACCCTCACTCTCAGACTTCCTCTTCTCACCACCTAACCTCTTCTGAGCCATCTCCACCAACTTCTCAGCTCTCCCAGCTCTCTCATAAGCTTCCTTAACACCTGTAAGGATTCCCACGGGTAACTTATCCATAATCTTAGGGGTCAACCCCCTCTCAAACCTCAATGCCAGATTCTCCTCACTCAAACCCATATCCTCAGCATACCTAGACTTCTCATTGAACAGACTGTAGTACTCAGCCACAGACATCTCAGCAGTCATCTTAAAACCATCAAACTCTTCTCTCATCTTACTCCTCATATGTTCCGGTACGAACTCCTTCCTCACAGCCCTACGAAACTCCTCCCAAGGTATAGCAGGTTAGCCTTGGTTTGTATATATCTCCTTAGCACTCACTTTCACTGAATCCCACCACTTGCCTGCTGCCTCCCTCAGATAGAACGCAGCCTGTTCCACCCTCATCTCATCAGGACAGTGAACCAAATCTAATATGTTCTCCATCTCTCTCAGCCAACTATCAAGTAGGTTAGGCTCCCCAACTCCCTTGTATTCTTTCGGGTTAAACCTCGCTATATAAAGGCTGATTTTTGAATGGTCAACCTCCTTCTCCTTATCCTTATTCTTATCCTCATTCACTTTCTTTAGGGTCTCATTAAGAGCATCCTGGTGCTCTAACATCTTAACGATGTCATCCACGGTCATAAGCTCAGCTCTCGCATACAAAGCAGTTCTCTTGGGCGGCATCTTGAAACTATACATATATAAGAAAGGGTAGATATGAA
The DNA here is from genome assembly GCF_048544455.1 of Silene latifolia. Taxonomy (NCBI): domain Eukaryota; kingdom Viridiplantae; phylum Streptophyta; class Magnoliopsida; order Caryophyllales; family Caryophyllaceae; genus Silene; species Silene latifolia. The sequence goes on from NC_133526.1 coordinate 88,477,604, forward strand.
CATACGTACTAAACTTCAAAACACGAAGACACGACCCCCAGAACCTACTCGATCGAGTTCCCAAACCCACCCGATCGAGTAACGGGCTACTCGATCGAGTTCCCAACATACTCGATCGAGTACCCAAACATCAGACCCTTAACAGACCTTATGATCTCTTACCTACTCGATCGAGTATCTAGGCTACTCGATCGAGTGACCCCCTACTCGATCGAGTACCCCAAGTTACTCGATCGAGTGCCCAAAAACGCTATTCTGGACTCAAAATCGTTAAAAACCCACCCGATCGAGTCAGTCCCACTCGATCGAGTCATGCTAACACATAAAAGCTACCCGAATGTTACGTCATATGCTAACATGCTAAACTTATAAACCACATTATATCATAATACACATGCTACGCATCTTTTCTACCATCTACGAGATCATTTCATCATGTTATTAAATGCCACATTATAAATCATCCAACATGTTATCATCTCATCAACAAATTCCCACATATCACCATTTTCTTTCACATGCTCAACTTCCTACTCCAACACCCAACAATTAACACATTTCATCACATTCTTACACAAGTTAACCAAACACACATACGACTCGACAAACACTTCCCCCACGTGACCGATTCAAAGTTGTAGGGCGACCCCTGCGACTTTAGGACGTCTCCCAAGCCTTTGCACTAGCTCCTACAACTTTTACCCCGGGTTCATTTTAATTGACTCTCTATGTTCATTAGGTTCATTGGTTACAGGTTTCGGATCGTCGCTCGATACCATTTGTAACACCCCCATACTCCAAGTGCCTTACCAGGACCACTCAGGTATGAAGACATTACCATCTCGGTTACCCGAGGCAATGATAATCAAACAACAATAAAGAAACAACGTTTATTATAAATAATTTAGCGAATAGTTACAATCCTCAAAACCAAACCAAAAGTACGATACATGATCTCAAACCGACTGTTCTAATCAAATGTAAATAAACTAAAGGCTACAGCGGAAGACTCCTATCATCATGTCGTGGCATCCCAGCTATCCCAGTACTCATCTCAATACCTGCTCAATATCTGCTCACCATCCCTGAATGGATCACCGCAGTTTACAAAACAACACCGGGTCGACTAATCACACAATCAATATGTATAACAACAATAAGATGCACGAACATGCTTAACTGTCACACACACACACACAACCAACCAATTCCCATCATCTCAATACTTGATCGTCCACTTTGGACCAGCCACGCCCGATGGGGGACCGCACCGTACCCACCAAATCCCCGCTCCACATAGTGAGCGATAACCCTGTCTATTAATGTGCACATCCCCTTCCGTGGCGGGTTCCACGAAGGGCGAAACTAGGGCGTGAAGCCACTCCCGCAAGTGACCCCACTCGGTAGAGGCCACGCCTCGCGAACCATCAACAACGATCACAACCACAATCACAATACAATTATTATATCAAACAACCAAATACAACACATCAACCAATATCCCATTATGGGACTAATATCGAGTAGGAAATCCTACCGGTATGCACACAATCGACGATCCCTCTGCCGAGTCAAAAAGCCTCTTCTATGAACCCTCCTCCTATCATACAACACATATAGGCTACCAATCACATACTACACATAAAAACCCCCAATCTCTAAATTAGGGTTTAACCAAGTCAAAGGAAATACAATAAAAAGGGTACGTAGATCTTACCCTCGACGCAACGAACTTAACGGTATACACAACGACAAGAACCGACCGTCGAACTCCGGAATTGCTAAGAATGCGATTAGGAAGATGAACTTGTTGCTTTCTCTCTTAAACAAGAATTTAGGTTTTGTAAAAGTGGTTTAGAATAATGACGACGGAACTTAAATACCTTAATCGCATAATTAACAAAACCCGAGGAAACTCCCCGTAAAACCGGACACTCGATCGAGTACCCAAGGTACTCGATCGAGTACCCCCTTACTCGATCGAGTGCCCCAGCTACTCGATCGAGTACCCAACAGGTCAGAAACTATTTTATTTCGCAACTTACCCTTATTCGACAGAGTAAGGGCTACTCGATAGAGTACCCCAAGACTTATAAATACGGAGTATTGCAGTCTTCCCTCCTTAAAGGAACTTCGTCCCCGAAGTTCAAACCACTACTAAACAAAGGTACTCCCATAACCTTCCCGACTCAGCAACCAAAACAAAATTCAACATAAAACATGATACTAACCCAACTCATCCCGACAAACATCCCGACACAACATATAAAAGGGGTATAAAACTCTTAAAAACGGCTCGCGATCATCTCCTACCCCCCTAAAAGAAACAAGGTTACGTCCCCGTAACCATACATACCTGATCAAAAAGGAAAGGGTAACGCTCTTTCATAGCTTCCTCTGGCTCCCATGTAGCTTCCTCGGTCTCGTGGTTAGACCACAGGATCTTAAGCAAAACTGTCTCACCACTCCTAGTCTTTCTAACCTTTCGGTCTAGAATCTGCTTAGGCACCTCAAGATATGATAAGGCCTCATCTAGCTCTAAGCTCTCTGCCTCCAACACATGTGACGGGTCACTCACATACTTCCGCAGCTGCGATACATGAAACACATTATGCACTCTCTCTAACGCAGCTGGTAAAGCCAGACGATAAGCAACTTCCCCAACTCGCTCTAAGATCTCATAAGGCCCTATAAACTTCTGACTTAACTTGCCTTTCTTCCCAAATCTCATAACCCCACGCATAGGAGACACTTTCAAAAGAACCTTGTCCCCAACTTGAAACTCTATGTCCCGACGATGTAGATCTCGCATAAGTCTTTTGTCGATCCCGGGCGCTCTCATCCGTTCCCCGATCATCTTAATCTGTTCCACCATCTCATGCACCATCTCTGGTCCTAAAACCACTTTGCCTCAAAGACTATCGTCCCAACAGATTGGACTCCTACATCTCTTCCCATACAAAGCCTCAAACGGTGCCATACCTATACTGGTGTGATAACTGTTATTGTAAGAAAATTCTATCAAGTCCAACCTCTGCTCCCAGCTACCACCAAAATCCATCACACAGGCTCGCAACATATCCTCAAGAGTCTTGATTGTTCTCTCAGTCTGCCCGTCTGTCGCAGGATGAAATGCTGTACTCATCTTCAAAGTTGTTCCCAACGATTCATGCAACTCCTTCCAAAACCTCGATATAAACCTCGCATCTCTAACAGACACTATGTCCTTAGGGACTCCATGTAACTTAAGCACGTTCTTTCGATAGCCCATAGCCAATTGTGCCTTAGTCCATGTATCTTTCATTGGAACAAAGTGAGCTGACTTGGTCAGACGATCCACTATCACCCAAATCATGTTGTTACCTTGTTGACTCTTTGGCAAACCCACAATGAAATCCATGGAAATGGATTCCCACTTCCACTCAGGCACCTCTAAAGACTGAATCTTACCTTGTGGTCGTCGCCGTTCCCCTTTAACTCTCTGGCATGTCAAACAACGGGACACAAACTCAGCTGTCTCTTTCTTCATCCCAGGCCACCAAAACGTTTTCTTCAAATCCTTGTATATCTTGTCTCCACCTGGATGAACTGAATATGGTGTGCAATGTGCCTCTGTCATGATAGTCTTTTTCAACTCCTCGTCATTAGGAACACACCACCTACCATCAAACCTCAAACTACCATCTCGTATGAATAGAAAACGGGACACTTTGTCCCTTTCTCTACTCCAGCTCTCCACTCCACTATCTTAGGATCCAAAGCCCGCTTATCCCGAATATCATCATAAAACTCAAGATGTCTGTCATATCACCCATGGCATCTCCTTTCGTATCATATGTATCCCAAAACTCGCTACCTCATCCCTCGGCCTCACTAAAGATAGAGCTGTACACGGGGAATGTACACTCTTCCTACTCAAAGCATCGGCTACAACATTGGCTTTCCCTTCATGGTAGATAATTTCCATGTCATAATCGCCAATCAACTCCATCCACCTCCTCTGCCTCATGTTCAACTCCTTCTGCGTGAAGATGTACTTGAGACTCTTGTGATCAGAAAATACCTTAAAGATTGCGCCATAAAGGTAATGTCTCCAAATCTTGAGAGCAAACACCACTGCACCCAACTCCAGGTCATGAGTAGGGTAGTTCTCCACATAAGGCTTCAATTGCCTAGAAGCATAGGCAATCACTTTGCCATTCTGCATCAACACACATCCCAGCCCATTCTTCGAGGCATCCGTATAAACCTCAAAGTTCTCGCTCCCTTCAGTAATGCTAAGACAGAGCCGTGGTCAAACGCTCCTTTAATGTTTGGAACGTCGTCTCACAACTCTCATCCCAACGAAACCTGTTCTCTTTCCTCATCAACGCTGTCATCGGTCTAGCTATCTTGGAGAAATCTTTCACGAACCGTCTGTAGTATCCAGCTAAACTCAAGAAACTCCTAACCTCAAGAAACATTCTTCTGCTTCCCACTTTGTCACTGCCTCAATCTTCGCCGGATCCACAGCTACCCCATCTTTAGAGATTACATGCCCCCGAAAAGCAACTTTCTCTAACCAGAACTCACACTTGGACAGTTTAGCATACAACTCATGATCTCTCAAAGTCTCGCAACACGATCCTCGATGATGCTCATGCTCCTCCTTAGTCTTAGAGTAGACTAAGATATCATCGATAAACACCACTAAAAACTGGTCCAAGACCACATCTCAAGATTTTGTTCATCAAATCTATAAACACTGCCGGCGCATTAGACAACCCAAACGGCATCACCACATACTCATAATGGCCATACCTCGACGTGAAAGTTGTCTTTGGTATATCCACCTCTCTAATCATCACCTGATGGTACCCCGACCTCAAATCAATCTTAGAAAAGACTGTTGCACCGCTCAACTGATCAAACAGGTCATATATCCTTGGCAAAGGATACTTGTTCTTTATCGTCACTCGGTTCAGCTCCCTGTAATCTATGCATAACCTCAAACTCCCATCTTTCTTCTTCACGAAAAGAACTGGTGCTCCCCACGGCGATACACTTGGTCTAATGTATCCCTTCTCTATCAGATCATCCAACTGCTTCCTAAGCTCCTCCATCTCCTTAGGACCCATACGGTACGGTGCCTTAGAGATTGGCCCCGTCCCTGGCTTCAACTCAACAGTGAAGTCTATCTCCCTCTTCGGTGGCAACCCCGGAATCTCCTCTGGAAAAACATCTGCAAACTCCCCCACCACTGGTATCTCATCAACTGTCGGACTCTCTATCCGATCATCTCTCACATGGCACAAGATCAGAGGACATCCCTTCCTCAGATAAGACTTCAAGGTGACAACAGTGCAATCAACTTAACTTTGGGTTTGACTAGAAACCCACGATAAGACACACTAACACCCTTAGGACCTCTTAAAGACACTTTCTTTTGATGACAGTCTATCTTAGCTTTATACTTTCCTAACCAATCCATCCCAACTATCATCTCAAAACCGTTAAAAGGAAACTCTAGCAAGTCTACAGGGAAATCAACTTGCCCAACTATCAAAGATACATCTCTGAACAATCTCCCACCCGATACAGACTCACCCGAAGGTATGAAAACTTGCTCACCGACGGACTCATATACTCTCAAACCCAACTGTTTAACATGACTCGAAGACACAAACGACTGAGAAGCCCCCGAATCAAACAAAACAAAGGTAGGAATACCATTAACAAGGAATGTACCGGTGATAACGTGCGCATCTTCCTCAGCTGCTTTCTTCTCCATCATGAATAACTTGCCACCGGTTTTCTCGCCCACCTCCCCGGACAAGATCTTGGTTGAGGTGGTCGGCTTAGCACCCGACCCTTGATTGTTGTTGTTGTTCGCTGGTGGTTTCGATAAGAATTACCGCCGTTGCGGTTGCCTCCACTCTGGTAACTCGACTTCCCCGATTTGGCCACGATCCAGCCCGGGTCATTTGCTCGCGAAGCTCACGCGAGTCTCTCGGAAAGATCCCGGTGCACTTGTGCACTCATGTCTCTTGTGGCCTACACCACCACAAAATATAGCAGTCACTCCCCAACTATTACTCACACTTCCACGGCCACGCCCAAAGGAAGCCCCAAAGATCGAACCCGGATCCGGAAGAAAATCCCTTAGATTGATTGTGGTTGCCTTTCTTGTGATTCGATTGGCCACCACCCTCACTCTCGGACTTCCTCTTCTCACCACCTAACCTCTCCCGAGCCATCTCCACCAACTTCTCGGCTCTCCCGGCTCTCTCATAAGCTTCCTTAACATCTGTAAGGATTCCCACGGGTAACTTATCCATAATCTTAGGGGTCAACCCCTCTCAAACCTCAATGCCGATTCTCCTCACTCAAACCCATATCCTCGGATACCTAGACTTCTCATTGAACAGATGTAGTACTCGACCACGACATCTCAAAGGCGAGTCATCTTAAAACCATCAAACTCTTCTCTCATCTTACTCCTCATATGTTCCTAAGTTTAACTCCTTCCTCACCACCCTACGAAACTCCTCCCAAGGTATAGCAGGTAAGCCTTGGTTTGTATATATCTCCTTAGCACTCACTTTCACCGAATCCCACCACTTGCCTGCCTCCCCCTCGGATAGAACGCAGCTGTTCCACCTCATCTCATCGGACAAGAACCAAATCTAATATGTTCTCCATCTCTCTCAGCCAACTATCAAGTAGGTTAGGCTCCCCAACTCCCTTGTATTCTTTCGGGTTAAACCTCGCTATATAAAGGCTGATTTTTGAATGGTCAACCTCCTTCTCCTTATCCTTATTCTTATCCTCATTCACTTTCTTTAGGGTCTCATTAAGAGCATCCTGGTGCTCTAACATCTTAACGATGTCATCCACGGTCATAAGCTCAGCTCTCGCATACAAAGCAGTTCTCTTGGGCGGCATCTTGAAACTATACATATATAAGAAAGGGTAGATATGAACATACGTACTAAACTTCAAAACACGAAGACACGACCCCCAGAACCTACTCGATCGAGTTCCCAAACCCACTCGATCGAGTAACGGGCTACTCGATCGAGTTCCCAACATACTCGATCGAGTACCCAAACATCAAGACCCTTAACAGACCTTATGATCTCTTACCTACTCGATCGAGTATCTAGGCTACTCGATCGAGTGACCCCCTACTCGATCGAGTACCCCAAGTTACTCGATCGAGTGCCCAAAAACGCTATTCTGGACTCAAAATCGTTAAAAACCCACCCGATCGAGTCAGTCCCACTCGATCGAGTCATGCTAACACATAAAAGCTACCCGAATGTTACGTCATATGCTAACATGCTAAACTTATAAACCACATTATATCATAATACACATGCTACGCATCTTTTCTACCATCTACGAGATCATTTCATCATGTTATTAAATGCCACATTATAAATCATCCAACATGTTATCATCTCATCAACAAATTCCCACATATCACCATTTTCTTTCACATGCTCAACTTCCTACTCCAACACCCAACAATTAACACATTTCATCACATTCTTACACAAGTTAACCAAACACACATACGACTCGACAAACACTTCCCCCACGTGACCGATTCAAAGTTGTAGGGCGACCCCTGCGACTTTAGGACGTCTCCCAAGCCTTTGCACTAGCTCCTACAACTTTTACCCCGGGTTCATTTTAATTGACTCTCTATGTTCATTAGGTTCATTGGTTACAGGTTTCAGGATCGTCGCTCTGATACCATTTGTAACACCCCCATACTCCAAGTGCCTTACCAGGACCACTCAGGTATGAAGACATTACCATCTCGGTTACCCGAGGCAATGATAATCAAACAACAATAAAGAAACAACGTTTATTATAAATAATTTAGCGAATAGTTACAATCCTCAAAACCAAACCAAAAGTACGATACATGATCTCAAACTGACTGTTCTAACTGAAATGTAAATAAACTAAAGGCTACAGCGGAAGACTCCTATCATCATGTCGTGGCATCGCAGCTATCCCAGTACTCATCTCAATACCTGCTCAATATCTGATCACCATCCCCGAATGGATCACCGCAGGTTTACAAAACAACACCGGGGTCAGTACTAATCACACAATCAATATGTATAACAACAATAAGATGCACAGACAGCTTAACTGTCACACACACACACACAACCAACCAATTCCCATCATCTCAATACGACCGTCCACTTTGGACCCACCACCGCCGATGGGGGACCGCAGCCGTACCCACCAAATCCACGCTCCACATAGTGAGCGATAACCCTGTCCATTAATGTGCACATCCCCTTCCGTGGCGGGTTCCACGATAGGCGAAACTAGGGCGTGAAGCCACTCCCGCAAGTGACCCCACTCAGCCGAGGCCACGCCTCGCGAACCATCAACAACGATCACAACCACAATCACAGTACAATTATTATATCAAACAACCAAATACAACACATCAACCAATATCCCATTATGGGACTAATACTGAGTAGGAAATCCTACCCGATATGCACACAATCGACGGTCCCTCTACCGCCGAGTCAAAAAGCCTCTTCTATGAACCCTCCTCCTATCATACAACACATATAGGCTACCAATCACATACTACACATAAAAACCCCCAATCTCTAAATTAGGGTTTAACCAAATCAAAGGAAATACAATAAAAAGGGTACGTAGATCTTACCCTCGACGCAAGGAACTCAACGGTATACACAACGACAAGAACTGACCGTCTGAACTCCGGGAATTGCTAAGAATGCGATTAGGAAGATGAACTTGTTGCTTTCTCTCTTAAACAGGAATTTAGGTTTTGTAAAAGTGGTTTAGAATAATGACGACGGAACTTAAATACCTTAATCGCATAATTAACAAAACCCGAGAAAACTCCCCGTAAAACCGGACACTCGATCGAGTACCCAAGGTACTCGATCGAGTACCCTCTTACTCGATCGTGTGCCCCAGCTACTCGATCGAGTACCCAACAGGTCAGAAACTATTTTATTTCGCAACTTACCCTTACTCGAAAGAGTAAGGGCTACTCGATAGAGTACCCCAAGACTTATAAATACGGAGTATTACAGTTGTTTCAGAACATCTACGAGTAAATTCGCACACATGATCATGGTTTTCATACAACCCAATTTTCATATATCTCAACTTTTTCGAATACATGTCATTCATAATAAAAACGCTAATGTCAACCATCATATAGACATACTTGTGCATAAATACACTGAAAATGAGCGAGTTGTAATTTATCAATGAGAGTAACTAAAAAACCAACCACAAAAAATACGCTTGCAAAAAATACCCATTTTTATGAACAATATCCAAAACATAGTGTTTGTAACCACATGCATACATACAACATGTGGAAAAAAAGAAAAATAAGTCCAAAACTTACCCTTTTGGATAAAGTAGTCATAGCTCTCAAGCTCTTAAATGGAAAAACAAGCTCAACATCATGAGATCGCAAATAAGTCAATCATACACCTTAACTTATATGCAACGCTACCTTTGATCTAAACAAGGATAATCTCAATCAATATCCAAAGAAAATATCAGGTAGTCTCACTTTACTTAGGATAACTCGATCAGCACCCCCACAATTCACGACCTCGAAAACATAACCAAGCATACTCTTAAAGTTATAAAAACTTGCTCAACTACAAAATTTCAAGTAGTTAAAATGGTCATAATTTTGACTCGAAATTAGCATCCAAGTTGACATAACACGATCACAAACCATTACTCAACACGTCATTGAAAAACAACATTTTCATGTTGGTATCTATTAATCTCATAAATCAAGGTGTCAAAGCTGTTCAAGTGTCATAACCAATTATACATAACAAAATATTTTGGATCCAAAGTTGCATTGAACAAAATCGTACAAAAATTTCTTTCAACAAGCTCCATATATTTCCATGTATATCATCCCATAAGTGATGGACTTTTCTCAACATAGAGAGGACGAACAAACTTTTACATCATTTACTCAAACAATAGATAAAACATTAGCTTACTTCCCCCACATGTTTTCAAACTACATAAGTGAAAACACAACTTTTAGAATTATCTAATGTTTAACATTGTCATTTTATGCCAAAAAGATCCACCTACTATCCTCATGAAGATCCCAAACATAATATCAACAATTATATAATTATGAGTCTTTTTTATATGGGCATATATTAGAGACTTTTATATGGGCATATATCACAGACAATATATGAAACTAATTCTTTTATGTTTCATGATTCCAAACGATTTTTACTCGTTAAAACTTTTTTCATAACTAATCAGCAAACTCTGTTACTAAAAAAGAAAAAAAGAAAAAAAAACTTACCTTAAAGATAAGGTTACTACTACAAATATACAGACATCTCATAACTCACTTAATGTCCATCATATATAACATTCTTCTCGAATATATTTCACTTTCTTTAAAGTTTGAAAACTAATAATGATTACTTCAAAGACGTATCTTATGAATCCGGTTCACGATTAAGCTTGGAAATTACATCCATAAAACTTACTCTGGAGCAAATGACACGTCACTCTTTCATACTTCATCTCAACAAATCATCGCAAGTGTCATACGCACCAACCATTACTTGTTAATCAAAGTTGAGGTAACAAGAAGCATATTGACTTTTTTTTTTTAACCAAAATAAAGAAACTCAGAGCATAACCAAGTAGCAAATAATCATGTTATAATATTAGTACTCCATATTATGCAACTTGCAATATACTTCACAATAATTTGTGTCAATACAATATTAGTGAATCACCGCACAAAACAATAATTTGTTCTTCCTTTCGCATGACGTTAAAAACATAACCCCTCGAATAAATATTGTTACAAAAACTGTCTACTAAACTCCAAAAAAAAAAAAAAATTGTTTACCAATATCATCATTCATCAAATTGAACACATCTGTCACTAAAAAAGGATATAACAATATTTACCTAAGTATCCTGGCCGCACACAACGGCCATTGTTACAAACAAATCTTGTTTTAAAATTAAACCATCATATTAGGACGTCATACTAGCACGTGAATTAAAATAAATTTATAAGTAATATTAGTCTGACTTTGTATGTCTATACTGTTAGGCCCACTTTAGCCTGATCTGACTCTAACCTGGCCTGACCTTACTAGGCTGATTGAGGCAACCAGAGACCGGACAAATCTAACTACTATTTAGCTGTTGAAAGATATTATAGCAAGCAGGCTACTAAATCCTGGAAGATAAGCCTGATGGTAAATGCAGAATAGCCTAGCAGGGCATTAAAACAGGCTGGATTAAGAAGATAAACAAGAAAAGCAGTTGTTGGGAATGAATAATCGTGTCCTATTCTCAAGGAAGACCAAGTCCAACTATAAGACTATATCATCCATGAATCAAGACGGGTAAAGGAGAAAAAGCTGAAGATTGGTTAAGAGTAGAATAAGTCAAGCGGATTAATAGGGAGCGTGCCCTATTAATCCGGCAACAGCTCCTACAATTGGGAAAGAGGTTGAAATCATTGTAACGTTAATATTTAGAGAACTATAAATAGCATTTGTAGATAGATAATCATTAATCAATTACTCCTTAGTTATTCTACATTTTACCTTTCATTACTTCCCAAATATTCGATCGTATACACGAATTTGTACTCAACTTATCCATATAATATAAGCAATATTCTCTATACTTAGTCTTTTCTTATTATTTACTCGTTAATCTTTTCCAAACATATAGAACTAGATACCCAAATTACTCTCTAATCAGGCCGGATTCATTCAGGAAAATCCTGCTAAAATAATTGGCGCCCACCGTGGGACATCTAGTTCTTTAATCAAAAAAAATAATTCCTTTTACCATTCTCCATTTAATATTCACATACAAAAATGGTGGAACTCACTCCAGAACAACAATTAGCGGCTGCCCTGGCTAAAATCAAAGAATTGGAGGCAATTCAAGAGAAGGCAGTCCAAGTAGAAGCAGAAATCAATAGGCTGAAGGAATCTGAGTCTAGCCTGAGGAAAAAATTGAAAAATCATGCTTCAGGCTCCAAGACCAGATTCGAGCCAGGAACCCCATTCTCATCAATTATCAAAAAAATTGACTTTTCCAATTTTGGAACCCCGGAGAAGGATACATTATCCGGTACCCCAATCATTTCCAATGATGAAACAAACAAAACTGAAGCAGCAATAATGATGGCTATGCTTTAGGAAATTCAAAAACTCCACATCAAAATAGAAAATATACCTGGAGTACCAGACCCTGTGGCTGAAGTAGAAGTTGACAGCTTTGCAGATTCACCCTTTGCAGATGAAATTGCAAAGATTGATCTCCCCAAGAAATTCACCGTTCCATCCATGAGAACTTATGATGGGACCTCTGATTCATAAAATCACGTTGCCATATTCAAACATAAGATGTCGGCTGCCTCAATACCCAGTGAACTCAGGTAGGTCTGCATGTGTAAAGGCTTTGGTACAACCCTGATCGGAGCAGCATTACAATGGTTCATTAATCTCCCAAATGGAGGTATCAAGAATTTTGCAGAATTGATCAATGCCTTCAATCAACAATTCGCAAGCAGAGAGATATGGCCAAGAGACCCAAGAACTGCTCAGGGTAAAACAACTCCTGAAGAATCTCTCAAAGAATTCCTGGCCGATTTGTCAAAGAGAAGGTGCCCATTCCCAGTGTGACGAAGAAACAAAGCAGAGAAGCCTTCAGCAAGGAGTCCCGCTTGACAAAGACATCTATGCGGACTTAACCAAGAAAGCCCGCCCAACCTTTGCCACTGTTCAATCCATCGCCTTAGAACATGTCAGATTGGAGGAAGATCTCAATTTCAGGACAAACTCATCCGGAGGAAAACAAGGCCGTGGTCACACTAACAGAAAAGCTCCTACCGAAAGGAGGCAACCCCAAATCAAAGACCCTATTCCAGGCCCGAACGATCCAAGTCAACATGGCACAAGAACACAAAGGTAACCTTTATAGCCTTCCAACTATTCCTGAATATAACTTCTCTATTAATACTGCAGGATTAATCAAACGCCTGGAAAGCCTGGGAGATGCGGTCAGATGGCCCAAGAATTCCGACAACCCCAGGAAAGATCCAACGAGATGGTGTGATTTCCATCAGGACATCGGGCACACCACAGAAGAATACATCCAACTCAGGAAACAGGTGGCATATCTCCTAAAAAAAGGCTATTTGAAGGAATTAATCCAGCAGCCAAAGAACAAAGATAAAGGACAAAACAAGAGAGATTCAGGGAAGGGCAGAGATCCTCCTCCTCCTCCCCCCATCTATGAAGTCAAGTTCATAAATGGAGGATTAGAAATCTGTGGTCTGACCAGCTCGACTACCAAAAGAATATCCAGGGAGTCTAGACTTCGGCCCCCTTCCAGGTCCAAGTCATTGCCTGCTATTACTTTTGATGACTCGGACCTGCAGGGAATATCAGATCTACACCACGACAGCTTGGTAATAACCATGCAAATTGGCACAGCTAAGGTATCAAGAATCCTGATAGACGGAGGCAGTTCAATCAATTTGGTGATGCTTGACGTCCTCAAAGCTATGAAGATAGATGAAGTAAAGATCATCAAGAAATCCAGCGTCCTGGTTGGATTCAGCGGAGAAACAAAGAACACCCTGGGAGAAATTAGCCTACCAACCTATGTGGAAGGCGTGGCTTCGTATGAAAGATTCGGGGTAATGGACTGCCTATCCTCATATAATGTAATCTTGGGCAGACCATGGATCCACAACGTCAAAGCCATCCCATCAACATACCATTAATGTGTGAAAATACCAACCGAATGGGGGATAACCATTATCAGGGGAGAACAAAGGACGGCTTAGGAATGCTACACCCAGGCTTTGAAACCCTCAAAGTCAGGTAAGTCCCTTGCATAGCAATTAAAGTCACCTGTCAGAGAAGAATATATTGCACAAACACAGATGGAAACAGGAGAGGTCATTTTGGACCCAGAGTTCCCTGACAGGAAGGTACTTGTAGGGTCAGATGCACCGGACTCGGTCAGACCCGATCTGGTCAGCTTTCTCAAAACTAAAATGTCATGTTTTGCTTGGTCACATTGTGATATGACTGGTATAGATGCTGATATTATAACTCATAAGTTAAATATTGACAAATCATTTAAGCCTGTACAGCAAAAGAGGAGAAAATTCGCGGCAGAGAGGCATGAAATCATCAACCAAGAAGTTGACAAGCTACTGGACATGGAAATGATCAGGGAAGTAATGTACCCTGACTGGCTTGCAAATGTAGTAGTCGTCCAAAAGAAAAACGGCAAATGGAGAGTCTGTGTAGACTAAACCGACCTAAACAAAGCCTGCCCAAAAGATCTATTTCCCCTGCCACACATCGATGCAATGGTGGATGCCACTGCAGGCCACGAGATGTTAACATTCATGGATGCCTCCAGCGGATTCAATCAAATAAAGATGCACCCTGCAGATCAGGAAAGCACAGCTTTCATCACTGAAAGAGGAATATATTGTTATACGGCTATGCCCTTTGGATTAAAAAATGCAGGTGCAACCTATCAAAGGCTAGTCAACATGATAATCAAAGACCAAATAGGAGATACCATGGAAGTCTACATAGATGACATGGTAGTCAAGTCAAAAAAGGCAGAAGACCATGTCAAAGACCTGGAAGTAGCCTTCCAAATACTGGAGAAATTCAATATGAAGCTCAATCCACAAAAATGCCACTTCGGAGTCTCAGCAGGCAAATTCTTGGGCTATATGGTGACAAAAAGAGGAATAGAAGCCAGCCCTGAACAGATCAAAGCTATCCTGGAGCTAGAACCACCAAAGATGGTCAAAGACATACAAAAGCTGACTGGAAGAATAGCGGCCCTGAACAAGTTCATTTCAAGATCGTCAGAGAGGTGCAAATCATTCTATAGTCTGCTAAGGAAGAACAAAGACTTTCAATGGACCCCTGATCATCAGGCTGCCTTTGAGGACCTGAAAATATATCTATCCTCTCCTCCCTTGCTGGCAAAACCAGTCAAAGATGAACCTCTGACAATATACCTGTCAGTCACAGAAACTGCTGTCAGTGCAGTCTTGGTCAAAGAAACAGACGGACAATAACACCCTGTCTATTACGTAAGTAAAAGTCTACTGGATGCAGAGATGAGGTACGGCCTACTTGAAAAATATGTTTTAGCTTTAATTATGAGTTGCACAAAATTAAGACCATACTTTGAAAGCCACCCTATAATAGTCAGAACCAATCTTCCTATCAAGTCTGTACTTAGGAAGCCGAATTGTCCTGGACGAATGTGCAAATGGTCACCCAAATAAGCACATACAACATAACATTTGAACCAAGGACAGAAATTAAGTCACAAGCACTAGCAGACTTTGTGGCTGATTTTAGTCCAACCCTAGAACCCGACCTAATAAAAGAAGTAAATAAACTGACCAATGACCAAACAGACCTAGAATGGACCCTATTTGTCGATGGTGCAACCAACATGAGAGGCACATGCCTGGGGGTAGTACTAAAATCGCCACAGGGGGATAAGATAGTACAAGCTATAAGCTGTGCATTTGAGGCTACCAACAATGAGGCAGAATATGAAGCCCTAATAGCTGGATTAAAGGTATGTATTGACCTTGGTGTGCAAAACCTAAAGGTACGTACTGATTCCCTTCTTATTTCCAACCAAGTAAACGGAATATATACTGCAAAAGACTCAAAAATGATGCTTTATTTGGAAATTGTTCAAATTTTAAAATCAAAATTCTGCAATTTTAATATTGACCAAATTCCCAGGGACTTCAATACCCAGGCCTATGCCTTAGCCGGCCTAGGATCCAACTTCAGTCCCCTTGACTTCGACAAAATACCCATCGTACATTTATTAGAACCTGCAATAAATAAACAAGATGAAAGTTTCCCAATTTATGTTGCCAATTCTTGGACAAAACCCTACTATGACTGGCTACAACAGGGAATCCTTCCCCTAAATAAGCAAGATGCCAGAGCACTAAAAATAAAAGCTGCTTCATATACTATTATTAACAACGTGCTTTTTAAGAAATCGCAGGCTGGGCCGTACCTCAGATGCCTGGAACCACAAGAAGCTGGATAGATATTATCAGAAATCCATGAAGGATACTGTGGAAATCATAAAGGCGGAAGAAGCTTGGAAAGCAAGGTACTCAGAACAGGTTATTATTGGTCCACCTTGAGGGCCGATTGCCTAGAATTTAGCTCTAAATGCAAAGCTTGCCAGATTCATGGACCATATATCCATCAGCCATCTGAGGAACTACATTCCATATCCGCACCCTGGCCATTTATGAAGTAGGGCATGGATATAGTAGGGAAACTACCTCAAGCACCCGGACAAAAAGTTTTCATGCTAGCAATGACTGATTACTTCTCCAAGTGGATAGAAGCTGGTTCATACAGGTAAGTAAAGGAAAAGGTTGTCATAGCATTCATCAAACACAACATCATATGTAGATATGGCATCCCCTCTGAAATAGTACGCGACAATGGCACGCAATTCGTGGGAAAAAGAACAGCAACCTTCTGTGCCCAATGGAACATCAACCTGGTAACCTCCACACCAGGATATCTAAAAGCTAACGGTCAGGCAGAATCCAGTAACAAAGTAGTAATTAGCAGCATAAAGAAGAAGCTAGAAAGAAGGAAAGGCAGATGGGCTGAAGAGCTCCCCCTGGTCCTCTAGGCTGACAGAACCACGCCTAAAACATCCACAGACCAAACCCCCTACTCCTTGGTCTATGGATGTGAAGCAGTGATCCCGGCTGAGGTCGACATTCCATCAGCCAGATGCAGCCTGAACACAATAACAAACAATATACCTCTAATGGAGGACAACCTGGACTTAACGGAAGAGCTAAGAGACGCAGCCAGCATTAGATTGGCAGCATATCAGCAAAGAGTTGCAAAAAGCTACAACAAGACTGTCAAAGCCAGGGTATTCAGGGTAGGAGACCTTGTCCTCAGGAAAGTCTTCCAAAACACAAAAGAAAAGAATGCTGGCAAATTGGCCCCAACCTGGGAAGGTCCCTACCTGATTGACTCAATAGTCGGTCAAGGAGCTTATAGATTACAAACCCTGGACGGCGAAATGATCCCAAGAGCTTGGAATATTGCACACTTAAAACTATTTCACATATAAAACATATCTCCCAGTTCAGGTATAATTTTCACCTTAAACATTTCTTGCCTGGCCTGAGATGAAACTAGATGTATGATACTTGCCATTATATGAATAAATGCCGTATATGATTTCTTCAATTATGTGCCCAAGTACTTGTCAATATTCTCATATTTACTTTTACCAAGTAGAATCTTCAATACTTGTTTTACATACTGCATTTTATTTAAAACAAATCTTAAAGATTGGGGGCCACCCCACCAATATCCAACTGATACCCAATTTTCAGTTGCAAAATAGGCCTTAAAATATTGAGCTCCATTTAATGTACAAATCTGGAAAACCTCTTCCTGACTTGTATAACATAGATGGGTCATAAGCCCTCCAGACAGGCAGGGGACATAAGCCCTCCAGACAGGCAATAACCCCACCCATAACACAATGAACTGGCTAGATCCAGCATAAAAAGAAAAAACTGGCTCGATCCAGTCGAATAACTGGCCAGATCCAGTACACATCCAACACTACAAATGTACCTTATCAAAACACAAAAAGAAACCAACAAAGACCAAGTTTTTATTCATTCAAAATAGCCAGCCTTACCACAAACCTAATAATTATCCATTCCAGGAACATCCCCCCTGGATGGGCCAAAATACACCTAATAAATATTCATTCCAGGAACATCCCCCCTGGATGGGCCAAAACGGAAAAGAAAAACATAAATCTAAGCAGGCTTCGAGCCAGTAACCGACTCAAAACCATCCACCATTTCCTGATCACCAGATTTTTCCTTGGAAGGAGGAGAATCCACTTCTTCTTCCTGACCCATATTGGCCAAATCAGGATACTGGGCGTCCAGAGCTGTCTCATCCCGGTCCGGATCCCAATTAGCCCGGTCAGATTCCGGATCCCTCATGGCATCAACCCGGCCTTTTCCAAAGAAGTACTGAGCAGCATCAGCAAGCCGCCCCTCCACTAGCTCCTTTTCAGCATCAAGTTCTTCATTTTTCTCAGCTGATCCTGCATCGCCTGCTTCTCGGCAGCCAGCTCTTCCTTGACAGTCTTTAGCTCCTCCCTTGCAGCCTCCAACTCTTGCCTGGCAACCTTCTCAGCGTTTTTTGCAGCCACCTCAAAAACTATAGCAGCCCTGGATGCCTCTCTAGCTGTCCCCAGCTGAGATTGGAGTACTACTTCATTACCCCTGGATGTGTGCATCTCACGGTTAACCTTATCCAGTTTTTCTTCCAGGCTAGAAACCCTGGCCTGGGCATCCCTGAGCTGACAAGCAGTAGCCAACCCGACATCCAATCCCTACAAGAAACAAAAACAATCAGCCCAACATAAAGCAACACAAAGAGCACTTGAACAGTTAAAACATCCCTTTACAACTAACCTCCTTAGCCTGAAAAGCAAGTTCAGCAGCCTTTGTCACAAGAGAAGTCAGAATAGAAACCACTTTAGTAGACGACTCAAGGGTATGAGCAGACAAAAGCTGGCCGCCCATTTTTGCAGAAAATTCATCTATCCGTGCCCGAGCAGCATCCATATCGTCAATCCTAGCAGACACTTGCCTGATACTCCTGATTGGTTGAGCCTGAATAGGCTCTTTCTCTCCCCCTTCCTCTTCAGGAATAACATCTTTCCTTCTCCTTTTAGAAGCCTGAACGACCTCTGGCGATACTAGCCTGGGCGGTTCTTGGGGAGGCTGGACATCAGAAACCAAAATATCAAGCGTCTTATCACTCCCACTAGCCTCCTGGCTCTTGGACTGTTCAGAAATTCTAGCCACCCCAGCCTTTAAATCTTTTGCAATAAAGCTGGCCAACCTAGCAGAAGACCTGAATACTGAATATATAAAGAATATACATAAATATCGGATGAAAAGCAATAAGAAGACAACAATCAACATAAAGACATATAGAAGACGTACAGGAAAGAGCAGTGGAGCTATGCTTGCCTTTGGGTACTCTAACAGCGCTCAGCTTAGTCTTCATATACCGGGGCAATAATTCCCTGCCCAGACTGGCAGGTCAGGCCCTCTCTTCCTCAGGGACAGCAAGGAAAGCCTCTATCCTGGAAATAGCTTCCTCGTCAAGAGGATCAGAGTTCCAATCAGGAGCTGCAAAAACCATCAAAAATATACACAGGTAAAGTCTAAACGTCCGAAATTCATAATATATATTGCAAACTAAGAGTACAGGAAACCTACCGCTCTCCAAGGGAGGATATCTCGATAATCAAAGCCCGATCCCGGACTCTCGGTCCGGATGAACAGAAAGTCTTTGCCCAACTTTTATCATCTCCAGAGTCCAGGTTAGTAATTAATGGAGACATTTTCGACTTGATTCTCAAATTAAAACGACCATTAACAGGATTTTTCATATGATATATTGCCTTGATATCATTAATAGTAATTACAAGATTGTGTTTAGCACATAAATTTTCAATAGAATGAATGAGTTTCCAAACCATTGGCATAATCTGAAAAGGTGATAATTCCATAGCACGAATGGTATCAATCATTAAAGGAGTAAAAGGTAACTTACAGCCTGCTTTGAACGCCCATTCAAAAATACAGAACCAACCAGGTGACACCCGATTAGCTCGATCGGGCAAGATTCAGAATCCATACCTCGGTCGAATCGGAATAATATTTTTCTCCCTTAAAACCCTATCATAGTTTGTTGTCAATAGGTTTTCTTCAGGAAAGTAAGGATCCAGAGATTGAAGAGCAGAAAAAATAGAATCCTGATACTTGAAAGCTATAGCACGAGCAGGGGGATCAACTTCAATCACCTCCTCCTCCTGGACGTCTTTGGGTTCAGATTCAGCAGCAGCCTTCTGGGAGGCAGGACGCTTGTTGGCTCCCATATCCTTTAATTATTTAGTTAATTGTGATGAATTTTATTTTATAAAGTTGGCAGAATGGAGCTCCTGGGAAATAGGGGAGATTTTGGAGAAAATTTAGCAAAGAAAGTGGAAGAAATTCGGTGAAGAACAATCTCATCACAAATACCGTATTTATAGAAGAGAAATAACGGTGTAAAAACCCTAGGAAATACAAAACTGTCAGCATGACATCATTAGCCGTTATAGTGTTTAACGGTAACTAGGAGTCTAAGAGTCATTGAGCAAATATAATTCTCTTTATTATTTAGCCCGGTAAAATTGACATCTCACCCCTGGCCTGATCCAGCACGGGTAAAATGCCAAGGGGCAATTGTTAGGCCAAGTTTAGCCTGGTCTGACTCTAACCTGGCCTGACCTTACTAGGCTGATTGAGGCAACCAGAGACCGGACAAATCTAACTACTATTTAGCTGTTGAAAGATATTATAGGAAGCAGGCTACTAAATCCTGGAAGAGAAGCCTGATGGTAAATGCAGAATAGCCTGGCAGGGCATTAAAACAGGCTGGATTAAGAAGATAAACAAGAAAAGCAGTTGTTGGGAATGAATAATCGTGGCCTATTCTCAAGGAAGACCAAGTCCAACTATAAGACTATATCATCCATGAATCAAGACGGGTAAAGGAGAAAAAGCTGAAGATTGGTTAAGAGTAGAATAAGTCAAGCGGATTAATAGGGAGCATGCCCTATTAATCCGGCAACAGCTCCTACAATTGGGAAAGAGGTTGAAATCATTGTAACGTTAATATTTAGAGAACTATAAATAGTATTTGTAGATAGATAATCATTAATCAATTACTCCTTAGTTATTCTACATTTTACCTTTCATTACTTCCCAAATATTCGATCGTATACACTAATTTGTACTCAACTTATCCATATAATATAAGCAATATTCTCTATACTTAGTCTTTTCTTATTATTTACTCGTTAATCTTTTCCAAACATATAGAACTAGATACCCAAATTACCCTCTAATCAGGCCGGATTCATTCAGGAAAATCCTGCTAAAACATATACTAATCGTAAAGTAGTAGCCTAATATGAAACTTGTATCCCAAAAGATTAATAAATATATGAGACGTTGATAATTGATATCATTAATTAACTAGTCATTAGAAACACAATGAAAGTTTGCTGACAAGTAGACCTGGCAAAAGTATACCGAACCCAAAAAACCGATCGAAAATGCCTGAATCGACACCAGACTGTACACCCGAAAGGTATAACTGAACTTCACCCCGAAACCTGAATTGACCTGGATTGAGTCGAAATCGAACCGAATTTGTAATATCGAAAATAGACCAAAAATCGAATGAACCTGAACTGTTTCAACCTGAATTGTTTTAATCCGAACCGATATACACCTGAACCGATTTCAACCTGTACATTGATGACAGAAACCCAACATTGAAACCCGAAATGACCCGAATGTACCTAGGCGTCACATCTAGAGTGTCTTTTTGTACATGAGTGTCACCCATTTGACGTCAATGAATTAATATTATATCGTAGTTATACAAAAAAAATTATTTGTTACTTTTTTAAAAAAAAATTATTCGTATTATATCCAATGTTTTGAATAAAGACCTAATCCCTTGACATCCGATCCGATTATGACCTGACTCGAATCTCATCTGCTCTGATATTAACCTGA
The DNA here is from genome assembly GCF_048544455.1 of Silene latifolia. Taxonomy (NCBI): domain Eukaryota; kingdom Viridiplantae; phylum Streptophyta; class Magnoliopsida; order Caryophyllales; family Caryophyllaceae; genus Silene; species Silene latifolia. The sequence goes on from NC_133526.1 coordinate 88,499,373, forward strand.
CTCGAACTTTATTTGTACCGATATTAACCCAACTCGAACCTGAACCGATCCGAAATATCTACAACCGATTAAAAGTGAAAACTGAATCCAACCTGAGTTGAACCGAACTGAAATCGGAAAAAAAGATAAACCGAAAGAACCCGATCCGAAAGAACCTGAACCGAAACTAATCCGATTGACCCGTTTACCACCTCTACTGACAAGTAGCAAAAACTGACAATTCTCATGTTCATATCGCATACTTCATGATTCAATCTGAGTGTAGGCCAAACGCAGAAAAAAAACAAATTTGTATAAAGTACAAACGGATAGGATAATATATCAGAGTTCTGCTAATTGTCACGAACTTAATAAAATTCAACTTTAGAATATAGAAGGTATGACTATAAAATGAACTATGAACATATAAACTTACAGAACTTGAAGAGAAAGATGTCGTGGCGTGATAGAATCACTGCCCTAAAGTTGAATTTGCCCCGCTCGATACACACGGCCTCTTGGTAACCAACTCCCAGGGTTACACGACGTCCGAGTCTAAGGTGTACGACAAAGACTCAGAATGAGAAATACTTGCAGAACGTCGCCAAATATCAGCTTTATACAAGAGAAATATTTAGAGAGGAATAGAAGAGAGAATAATTGTTGTGTCTTTTTTGTGTGATAGAGTTGGGGTTTATATAGTAGTGAAATGGGTAAGGTAAATCACAATGTTAGTATCGTAAAATGGTAATTTTAGGATACTACACAATCAATGTGGAAAATCTCATAAATCAAGTATGGGAGAATGCACAATCAAGTTGGAAAACTATCATGTGAATAAATTGGGAATTACAATTTGCTTCTTTGGAAGCACTAACTCCAACACTTTCTAAATCGTGTATACAGACTGCGCAATTGTACAGAAGGTTAAGTTGTGCTCCATAGTAGCTACTCCAAGTAGTCCATATTTATCTACTGCCAGCATTAGATAGATTAATCACACATACTTGACAGGGGTACAAACGTTGCAAAGCTCCGTAATCCCTAAGTCGAATGAATATTAAAACTGAAGAGTGTAATACTTATAATTTGAATATATTATTTTGAATATATAACACATCTAATATATATTAAAACTGTCCTTGTAACTTTCTCAGCGCAAAACATTTCGTTATTCTCATGATCTCATCTCTCAGAGCATTTCATCCCAACTTCACCCTTGAAATCTTACATTTGCTTCCACGGTCCAGCCATTCGACGAGTCGAAACCTGGCAGCTGTTAATCGGGACAAGTCCATAAAAATCAAAATGACAAATGCATGGTGTGACAACACTTAAGTAACAAATTGTACTTATTGCGCCCCAGCCCTGAAACGAAGAAATAAACGCCATCATAGATTTGGAGAACACATAAAAAAGGGCCCTCATTTTATAAATGATTAGGTTAAATTATTAATCAAAGTAAGAGAAGTCGGAGTACAAGTAATAAAAGAATCAAGGGAAAGGACTAAAGAGTACACGCGCAGATTTGTGGGTTCAATTCTTGTTTCACAAAATCTCAAAACAAAGGCTTCTTATTTGCCTGCAGCTTATCAATCTCTCTGTGTACCACTCCACTCCATCCTACCACATCACCCCACTTCCATGTCTTTCTTGTCACATGGGTGGACCAATGAAATGAATAATTCATAGAAGAAGGTCTTCCTTCATACGCTTATTTTCATCTCAAGGTTTCAGACGGGTTATATGTGACCAATTTACAGTTAAATGTAACCACTTTTTGACCTAAAGTTGCCTTAACAAGTGGCAACAAACACTAGTTACAACATTTTATTACTAAATGGTCAAATTTACCATAAAAGTGGTCATATAAGACCGTTTAACAAGAGAATTAGTAAATCCATAGAGCCATAGGCCTACTTTTTGCCTCATTTTGGGTACAGTAGCGTCGGGAATTTGGCCCGCGATAGAGTCATAATTTGTCTTTTAAAGAGGCGAAAATTTTCAGATAGAACAAATTTCTAACTTAATAAAATAGACTAAATGAAAAATTATGGAAAAAAAAATGGTTTTATTGAGTTTACAATTGCATGAGAATATTCTCTACACGTCCCCGCAAGACAGAAGATCGTAGAAAAAATCCGATCTTTGGCAAGAGAAGCTAAATGGTGTGGTGTGTTACTTTGTGGTGCAGACCATAATACCGGGGAAGGCAGAGAGCCGATGGCTTAGCGGTTCGCGTGTCAGTTTGTTGTCGGTCGGAGGTTGTTGATCAACAAAGGTTATGTATACTGTTGTTTGTGTAGAAACAAGTACAGTGCCTTAAGGTACTTGGATGTCGTAACTACCCTCCTACACTTTGAAATCCACCCTTTAATACAAGGGTTTGAGCCACGGTTGTAGATGCGTAATCTAATAAACAGCGCTAAATTAACTACTTATAATAATTCAGCGCTCGAGGATAAATGATATAATTCTCAAACTTAAACATAAGAATCTTCAACGATACTTATATATTAAGAAAGATCCAATAACACAACATCAACTAGATTCTTCACAAGAATGCTTGTGGATACTAAATTACAAACTAAGAGATAGATGAATGATTACCTCCATGATTGGATCACATCCGTGGTACCGCAGCACTGCCTACCAAACAGCCGGACCGCAGTCCGTAAAATAGGTATTCGGAACAAGTCCGTGGTACCGAGCCCGGGGGCTACCCGGACCCCTGCCATGCGTCGTGACACTACACGAGCCCCTCCATACTCAAGTCATAAACGTGCACGTCCTTCTTAAAGTGGGAAGCTCCAAGGGGCGACCCAAACGTAAGACGGTCTCCCGACTCGTTTTACGTCTACTCAACAACCAAATATCACCACCACAACTCCACCATATCTTCAAACATATACAACAATCACAACGAATGAATTATGCAACATAACATGCTAATATACGTCTCATCATCTCATCATGAGACACACTACCAAATATGTCATGAACATCAATTCCTCAAGTATTCAGGTTCTTTAAGTCACCATAACTCAATATCATGCTAGTATGCATTTCCGACAACAACATGAGACTCAGAACATTCCAAATATCATAATATATATGATGCAATCCGACTTATATATACCATAAAAACAATGATAGTGGCACAACAATAAGTATTCACATTACTAAAACCGAGTAGGAAAATCCTACCTTTTAGCTTACTCTATAAGCTACTCGAAACAAGCTAGATCTCGTCTCATAAAACCGTCTCATCCTACATAAATTACATAATAAGAATCACCATATATCCTACACTATTTTACAATACAAAACTCCTTATTACTACCCTTTAATTACCCATATTACTCATACTAATTACCAATTAATTACCTCATCAAAACCCGAAAAATTAGGGTTAACATAAAAGAAAGAGAAAAGGTAGATCCTAATTTACAAGGTTAAAGGAATAAGGATAAGGGTGTAGATATTCAATCTAACAACCTGGATTATAAACAAAGGGAAACGGTATAATAAAAGATATATCAGAGTATAACAATAATAATAGGGTCATGGTGGTGGAAACACCTTATCAAATAAGGATCGATACTAAAACCAAAACTAAATCTAATACATAATTCCAGGGCTCTCAAAACATAAAACAAAGTCCTACTTTATTATTCGTCTCACCCCTCGATGCATTCCAAACAACATTATCCAAACAGCGACGAGCATTCAACCTGAACAACTTGAGAATGGGGGATCGACAATCAGTCGGGAGTAACTAGATGCTCTCCTAGTCCTGTTTACAATAATTGAACATAACCAAAAATTACTAACAACGGAAGTGCAAAACTAGAAAACATGTAAGACTGGTATATATCTGGACATGCGACCCAACTCCCTATACCAAGACACCCTCACCCTTGATCACTGAAACCAAGCGATCCTAGACCATATGCAACCACTAGACCATTGACACGTACAAACCAAAGTAACACACGATCCATAGCAACATAAGGCACATAACAAGCAACATAGCATAGTGAATAGTGCAAGCACCGCTAGAGCGTTTAACTAACGACTCTAGCAGACGGAACATTTAACTGACGATCCCTCAGTTGTGAATTATTTAACTGATACTCCGCGGTACTATGTATAGCGTATAACCACTGCCTATATGCCTAAGACCTGGCCTGACCTCTCGGTGCATTAACTGTACACTGAACGACACTCGGGGACCAGAACGTTTAACTAACGAATCTGACCAATCGCGAACATAGACTAAATAAACCCCCGAAGGGTGGCACTAATTCATTCCGATAGTATTTAACTGATACTACAGTCATCTATTCGACTAGCCAACAACAAATGCACGGTTTAGCTGACTTCACACAACATGCGTGAACCGCGTCACGACTCAACTCAGTAGAACAGTTTAACTGGCTGACCAACTCATGCAAATGCACAGTTTAACTGACTGCATAATTCATGTGTGAATAACATCACGACTCAACACACTATAACAGTTTAACTGACTTTCCTACCAACATATGAACAAGAGTAACCCATAACAAAAGGAACAACAAAGATATAACCCGTTGAATTCAATACAACAATTAAAGCAAGTAGATATACCAAGGTTATAGTAACCTTAGTCACAACATGAACTCTGGATGCGAGGTACATTGACCTCGACTATAACTTCAACATGTAACCTGAGGTTATACCAACCTCACTCATAACTTTGACACAAAACTCAAGGTTATACTAGTTCCAACCATAACTTTGAGTCATAATCTCATGATTACGTTAGTTTCAGTTATAACTTTAATTCGTATTTTAAAGTTATACTAGTTCTAGCTATAACTTTGAGTCATAATCTCAAGATTATACTATTTTTAGCCTTAACCCTAGTTCTGCTCTTTGCCGCACACCAAGCCGCCACTATGGTTTCATTTGTGAACCTTAGCCGCACACAAAAATGCCAAGAAAAGCGTATCGACCAAATACGATATGAAAATAAAACATTAGAAACATATACAAACATACGAAGCACGTACAATTAATCATGATAATAAACAATCTAACAGTACAAATTATATAAATCAATTATTAAATCATGTTAATCACATTAATTCACATAAAAATAATTAAAAGAGAGACACCTAGTTACCTTTTTAGCGATTAATTCTCAAGATCTTCATCCACGATGTAGATATCCTCTCCATGAGCGTCTCCACGTCTTCATTAATCCGTCCAAACGTGCCAAAGGGAAATGTTCCCATTAAAGCGCTAACGATAAAATATAACTATAAAAACTATAAAACTACGCGAAAAAACAAGAAACCTACAATGGGAATAAATAGATCCAAGAAATAAGATTGATCTAGGCACGAAAGATGATGAAGAGAGGAGGAAGAAAGCGCACGAAACCCTAAAGGGGAAGAGAGCTCACGGCTCAAAGAAGAGAAAAGTAGGAGAGAATTGGGTTTAGGGATTTCTTGTGAGAAAAATGAATAAAGAGTGAAGGTTTTAGGTTTAGGTTTCCAATCATATTTAAAGAAGAGCTAATGAGTTTTCATCAAACCTAGGCCCGAACTCACCCATACCTCCTCCAAATTCACGTGGAACCCAAGAAGAAAAATGGGTCTTCACCAAAATTGAGCCCAACGAGCCAAACAAACAAGAGACGGATATTTTCCCGGAAAATAAAATACAAAATATGGGAAAATAAAATAAGGAATTATATCACGGAAATCAGGGGTGTCATTCAAACCCAAGCTTAGCATCCATGGAGAAGTGTTTAGGAGGATTTTAGAGAGAGGGGAGAGGATTTGGTGGTTTAGAAAGAAAAAAGGAAATGATTTAGGGTTAGGTGAAAAAAGGGATTTCGAGTAAGTTATAACGCGTCTGACACAGTGCATTCGACCGAGTGCTACTCACTCGGTCGAGTACTGCCTGTACTTGGTCGAGTGACACTTACTCGGTCCACTACACCTTCTACTCGGTCCACTGCACAATCACTTGGTCTAGCATAGGTTATATTTCGTCCACTGTACAGTCATTCCTCACTCACGAGTGGCCTCTCGCCAAGCCTAAGGGTCCTCTCACTCATCTCAAGCTTCTTTTATAAGTCTCCAAGTATCCGGGTATTACATATACACAAAATCTCATTATAGACGGCACATATCCGTCTATAACTAGAGACGGACCAAATACAATACCACATTCCTAATAGGACAAGCAACAAGTGGAGTAGTGGGAGCCAAAAATGTCACCACTTTCAAGCTATTTGACCCGTCTTTAGCTATAGACGGATATATCCATCTATAGCAAGATTAGCTGTTACATATATGGTGTAAAATAGTCATTTAACAAATTAATCAAATAATTTATAAATTTAATTATTAAACTATAGATGTTATTATACATAATGCTTAAAGGTCAAAACAACATTGCATAGACTATTTTTTTTCCAAAACCGCATTGCTTTTTTTTTTTGGGCGGGGGGGGGGGGGTTGGATTTAAGCTTTTATTAAAATGATAGTCCAACCCATACACCTTTCCTAAGGTTCAAACCTTAGTAGTACATAAATCACCTTATACAAATTTGATCAAGCCACTGGCGTGCACCTCTAACATTTGATTGCACTCTATTACATCGAAATCGCATCCTTAACTCTTTCTTGAATCTCCTTATTACAACATCAGGGACAAAAACTGCCCCCTCCAACCTCCTTTTGTTCCTGTACATCCATACTTGATAAACCAGTGCAGCCATCACCGCAGCTATCACTTTCTGTTATTATTTTAGACCATATTCAATTCATCTTATGACAATAAAATTACTAGCTAATTTTATGTGATGGTCTAAACTACATGCATGCAAATAGTAAGAATAAAAAATTCCTTACAATGGTAAGTATGGCAATAAGGGCACCAGAAAGATCACCTATCTTTGTCGTTCTTGTTCTAAATTAGAATTGATGATCCTCCTTGAACCTTAGCCCTTAAAGTAGAAAGCCTCCTAAGGTTGCACCCAAGAATCAACCCAAAACACTACTAAAATTACTAACTAGGTAATTGTAGTAATTAACCTTGTAATATGTAATATTATTACACTAATAATATTAGATAATGTATATTATTATTTGTGAATTTTATTTTGATTATATGATCAACAATTTGATCAAGCTTTGATGAGGAAAAATGAAGAAAAATGGACTCCTTTCTTCACCCTAGAAAACCGGCTAAAGTGATGTTTTTAGAGAAATTTTTGGTCTAAAAATCCTACCCATGCAAATGTTTATGGTGGGGTATATATAGGCAATCCAAATGTAAAAAATAAGAATGAAACATTTGCTAGTGGGTAGTAGACTAATCACAAGATGATCTAACATCATCACATGTGGTGGCTCACTAAAAAATTGGGTCCATTTCAACTTCCGACATTTGTCCCACAAATGCTTATAAGTCCTATATTTAATTATCTTATATAATTAAATATTAATTTAATTATTTAACATTTAAATAATAAAAATTAAAAAATAATGTTTACCCAACTTTTAAGTATTATTAGACCATTTTATCAATATAAAACGTGCCCCATAAAATTCTATTAGCTAATTTTACAACTTCTTGTAAGTTTAATTAGCTAATTACCTCCGCCTCACAACATACACATATACCGTATAAAATTTATTAATTAACCATTAATTAATAAATTTTCATTAATATTTTTTAATTAATTATCACATAATTAAATAATAATTCCTTTTGGCCCGAGTTCGTAACTCGTCATCAAATAATAAATTCACATGACTTATTAAAAGTCAATTAATACAAGGAGTTAATTAATTTGTATCTCATACAAATAATTAGTTTTTCCATTTGGGCATCATCCTATAGGTGTGACCTAAAGAGATAAGCTGATCACCGCTGCCACACGACAGTAATGTCAAACTCTAGACAGCCAATCATTACCGATTAACGATTACCAGCTGACAAATAAATAATATAAATTCCTGATATTCCTTTTACGAGATTTAATATGTAAACGCAAGAATTATGGAGGACACTCACTCCAACAATCTCCAACTTGTCCGACACAAGTGTGCGTTACCAATTCTCTTGCCCAATAATATTTCCCACTCAATGCAAGATGTCTTCAAGGTAGTTCTCGTACGTCATCATATCATAAAGTGGTTTCCTCGATCAGGAGAATGACTGTCTGACCGGATAATCTACTATAGATCTCATCCGAGCGTGGCCACGCATTTCCAGTCACCTGTCCTTGAGTGGCGTTGAGATAAAATATGGCATGGATGGACAATCCTGATGACCTATTTTCTTTGTTCGATGGAGATCGCAATGACCCAGTAATTGCTCATTAGCCTCCTTTTACGGCGCAACCTAGAGTAAAAACCTAAGCCACCGGAAAACCGCACCAAATTAGACAAATAGTCACCAGTCTAAAGAATTGACTCGAAAGAATAAATAGAAATCCTTGCCATGACCCAGCAACAAAAGGACTCTATAAACGGTCACCGTCCGACAAATCATCTCACAATCTGCTTATGTAATCGACCAGCCATCAATATGACCTTATGACAGTCGAACTTGTCATCAATCGCCTTACAATCTAGTCACTTCGAGATGTCACTTTATTAAGTAACTAGGGACAACATACAATGTTAATCCAGTTCACTTTAATAGGGTTCGACGTTATCAATATAACCTATTTGGGCAAAACAAAGTATTTAAATTCAGATAAAACTGAAGATAAGAGTTAAACGATAAATGCAATTATCATATATGAAATACAATATCTTAATTATTACATATCGCATAATTTACAACAGTCCTGGCATTCGTCTCAATCCCATAGAAACTACATGACGATCATGTTTAGCTTGAGACATTGATTTGGTTAAAGGATCAACGATGTTGTCAGCTGTCCTAACCTTACAGACTGTAATTTCCTTCCTTTCAATTAAATATTTAATTACATGAAATTTTCTAAGTACGTGTCTAGACTTGTTACTAGACTCGGGCTCTTTTGCTTGAAAAATTGCCCCACTGTTATCACAATATAAAGTGATAGGATCCTCCACAGTCGGAACTACTTTTAGTCCCTCTAAGAATTGCCTAATCCAAACAGCTTCCTTTGCAGCTTCAGAGGCTTCAATGTACTCAAATTCCATTGTAGAATCAGCATTCACAGACTCCTTAAAACTTCTCCGGCAAACCGCTCCTCCGTTCGTCAAAAATACAAAATCAACCTGAGATTTCAAATCATCCCTATCCGTTTGTGAATTGGCATCCGTATAACCTTTTACACGTAATTCAGATTCTCATCCAAAAACCAAGAATGAATCCTTAGTCCTTCTCAAGTACATAAGAATATTCTTGACGGCTACCCAGTGACTTTCACCTGCATTTTTCTGATAACGACTCGCCATACTCAAAGCATACGAAACGTCAGGACGAGAACACATCATAGCATACATGATCGATCCAACAGCGGAAGCATAGAAATTTGATTTCATGCGTTCAATATCCTTAGGCTCAGTAGGACACTGTGACTTACTCAAATTAATCCCACTGCCTATAGGTGGAGAACCTCTCTTGAAGTTTTTCATAGTGAATCGATCAAGAATCTTATCGATATAAGCTTCTTGACTCAAAGCTAATATCCGTTTAGATCTATCTCTATAGATCCGGATACCCAAGATGTGTTAAGCTTCTCCCAAATCTTTCATTTGAAAGTGATTTCCTAACCACTCCTTGATAGAATCAAGCATATCTACATCATTCCCAATGAATAATATGTCGTCCACATATAAAAGTAAGAAAAAAATTTTACTCCCACTAAACTTCATAAATAAACATGGTTCCTCAAAACTTCGAGAAAAACCATTCTGTTTAATAACATGATCAAAACGATTATTCCAACTCCTTGACGCTTGCTTAAGACCATAAATGGATCTCTTAAGTTTGCACACTTTGTTAGGATTTTTAGGATCCACAAAACCTTCAGGTTGTGTCATATACACTTCGTCTTCCAGAAACCCGTTCAGGAAGGCGGTCTTAACATCCATTTTCCATATCTCATAATCATGAAATGCAGCAATCGCTAACATTATCTGAACAGATTAAAGCATAGCTACTGGTGCAAAAGTTTTGTCATAGTGTAAACCATCAACTTCGGTGAAACCTTTTGCCACCAATCTAGCTTTTTAGACATCTTTATGTCCATCCATGCCGATTTTAATCTTAAAAATCCACTTACACTAGAGAGGTCGAACATCTTTAGGTAAGTCAACCAGGTCTCATACCTAAAGATGTTCGACCTCTCTAGTGTAAGTGGATTTTTAGGTAACAATAGTAACGAGACAAAGGTGAGGGTGTCGTGGAGCCTAAAGGTAACTCATTGAGACGATGTTTTTGTTGGAGTAAGTGTCCTCAACAATAGTGCGATCACATTAATAAATCTTATATAAGAATACATAAGGGATGATTATATATATATATATAGTCACCTGATCAACATTAATTGGTAATGATTGGCTAACTAGAGTTTGACATTACTGTCGTTTGACGGTGGTGATCAGTTGATCCATTAAGGTCACGCCTAAAGGATGATTCCCTCAATTGTAAAGTTAATCGATTGTATGACGATACACATTGATTAAATCCTTAAATTGAAAAAATTGATATATAAGAGAGAATATTATATCTTATTGTAATATGATTAAATAAGATTTAATTTAGTAATTAAAATGTTATATTACTAAAATTTATTATTGTTTATGAAACATTTGAGAAAAGAATTATTAGTTAGTTATAATTACAAAATATTGTAGATTATATTGACTAGGTTAAAGAAAACCCATTTTACATACATGTAATTATGAATTACAATGTAAATTGTCATGTGTAATTTATTTAATGAATAATGATATTTAATTTGTTAAATATGCATTAAAATTACTTGTGACATGTTATGTGTCACATGTCACACATTACAAATGACAAAAGACAGTTTGTAAAATGGATGTCCATTTTATCCCATCAAAACCGGTTTTATGGGTGGTAAATGAGCTTTGATGGTTTTATTTTTTAAATGATAAAAATAGACATCATGATGATCATCTTACACACCTATTCACTAGCTATAGTCTTGATAAGAGAAAAAGCAATGCATGCCTCTTTTAAGATGAGAAAAACCGTGTACCCTATAGAGAAAAAGGGGAGTGTTCTCATTTTTGTAGAGATTATCATTATGCTTATGCTTGTTTTTCTTTTCTCCATATTCTCTCCAAAATACATAAAAATAGTTTAATACGTGCAATTTATATAGTCTTTTTAGCCTCTTATTGCACGCATTTTTATATCATTCTCGTTGTTTTGTATTGGAAAATACCCCGAATAAGCTACTTTGGTTTGTTTTGTCTTATTTGTAGAAACGAGCCTCAATGTGGTGAAATCGTCCCTTATTCGTTCCTCCTAGCATGCATTAAAGGAGATGGAAGATTTAGAGCGGAATGTCGTGCCTCGGGAAGCATAAAGGAAGTCCTTGGAAGCTAATCAAACGAAGATCAAGCTGTCTTCAGTGGCTAACTACTCGATCGAGAGCATTTCTGTTCGATCGAGTGGTTTTGACGGTTCAAGGTGTTCGATCGAGTCCCTGCTGTTCTCGATCGAAGTAGGCTGAATTGGAGGTTCTCGGTCGAAGGCCAAGCTTGTTCGATCGAGAGGAATGAAATGCCTCGATCGAGTACTTTGCTTATTTACACGGGATTTTATTCCGTGATTAGTTAATCTTTTAGTTAATAATCTCTTCCCTATATAAGGAAGACATCATTAGGTTAAACTATCTATCTTGGATTATACATTACTACTCCTAATTACTGCCGCTCCTTTCTTTTTGCTACGTTGCTTTGCTTCTTAATTCCGGATCTTATCTTTGTAATCTTTCTTCACTCTTGCTCTTAATTTAATTCTTCATTGTTTATTCTTAATTCTTGTTCCTTAATCTCTACTTATTTATTATCTTTATTAATTTATGCTTCATCTTTATTACTCATCTATTATGTCTTTCTTTAGTTTATTCATTGTTATTATTGTTAGTGTCATTAATAGCATGAGTAGCTAAATTCCCTTATGTTAGGATTAGGGGAGCCATGGTAGTGAGTTGACGATGTTGTGAATATGTTAGATGATTAAATTGTGAGAACTGTTTCATTTACAATATAACTGTAATCGTTTAGTTGAGGGCACGCTTCTAAACTCGTTAAATTGGTTAAATTCAATCCTAGATCGGAAGATTGGAATGAACAGACCTTTTATGAACAGTAGACTACCCTAATGAGGACGGAAGTTAAGTTAGTTGTTTTCTAGGGTGGATAGCGGACCGGAAGGACCTTTCCCTTCCCCTTCTCACATTAGATCGACTGAACTATTTAGGACTGAGTTGATTAATTGCCATGGTGAACCGAATTCCTAGCATACTTCTCTTTATCTGATCACATACTTTCCTCATCCTTGTTTTTACTTCTCTTTTCTCTTATTCTCTCGCCTTAATCACTTTTAGTTTAGAAATCAAGTGAAAAACCCCCATTTGTTACCAGACAGACTTAGATTAGCAGATAGATATAATAACATCCCTGTGGAGATCAACCCTACTTCCGCTAACTTCTGTTAGTAGTGTTAGGTATTTATTTTTGGTACTAAAACGACGGTATCAAATTTTGGCGCCGTTGTAGGGGAGGCAATTAGCCTATTTATCAGTCTTATTTTCGTTTGTCTCAGTCTTGGGGAATTTTCAATTCCTTGAGACAGTACTTTTTTATTTTCTCTAGTGTTGTTTATGCCCAGGTCTAACAGGTCAGAATTAGTGCTAGCTGATCCTGAACCAGAGCGGACTTTTCGCTATAGACAAAGACTGTTGAGAAAGAATCAAAAGGAAGTCTTGAGTACTTTTGAGCCCGATCTTGAACATTTTCTATTTGCAGAAGACCAGTCTTTTGAAGAAGATAATTCTATCTCTGCTTCTAGTTATGTGAAGATTCTTAATATCGCGAGTCATTCGGAGCCAACAACTGCCTCTATCCCTAAAGGTTTCAATCTTGCGACAGAAGATGGCAATACTTTTGACATTCGACCATCCTACATTAACTTGGTTGAAAGAAATTTTTTTCGTGGAGTAGGTGGAGAGGATCCGCGAAAACATATGGAGGTTTTCACATACTACTTTTCTACCATTCCCGCTACTAAGGGAGTGACACATGACAAGATTAAGGAGGTCCTATTTCTTTTTTCTTTGACCGATGGAGCCCGAGAATGGCTCACTGATCTTGATAGAGCTGCGGCTGGGATCACCAACTGGGAGACCCTGGACTTAACCTTCTATAAAAGGTACTTTTCTTCACAATGACCTAATCAGCTGAGAGGAAAGATTTCAAGCTTCAAGCAAACGCCAGATGAGAACTTTTATGAAGCATGAAGCCAGTTTAAGAAATTGGTGCGGTCTCTCCCTCATCACGGTTTCGATCAGTGGTTCTTATGCAACTAGTTTTATAATGGGTTGTATGGCGATCATCGAGCTATTTTGGATGCTTCATCAAATGGGCGATTCTAAAAGAATATTGATGATGACAAGGGATGAGGCATTATAGAGGAGATGGCTACCCATTGTGCTGAATATGGGAACCCAAGAGGAGGAATTAGAACACTTTCTTCTGTTGATAGTGCAGTTGTGGCACAGCTGGAAGCCATGAATGCCAGGTTTGACAAGTTGGAGTTGCAGAATGCAGGAGATCAACAGACGGTTCACTTGTTAACTAGACAAGAAACCGTCTCATGTGAGAGATGTGGAGGCGAAGATGGTCACGCTGCTGTAGACTGTCTAGCTGAGAAGGAGCAGGTTTATGCCTTTCAACAATTTATGCAAGAGGGCTCCTATTACAACAATCAGAGTGGAGTTCATCCTAACTTGAGATGGACTAGTCAGAATGTATTGTATCCTACCCCGCCACCGTAGCAACAACAACAAGTCTATGTTCCACCTCATAAAGCTCAACAAGGCTTTCAAAAGCCTCCATCTTTTCCACCATCGCATCAAGGTGCTTCCTCTAGTGGTATAAGTGAGATAACCGAGTTGAAGTCAATGATATAAGCGTTGACTGTCCAATTGCAAAAGAGTGACCAATAAAAATATGTATCAATTAAGTCACTCGAGTCACAAATAGCTCAACTCGCCACAAATCAAGCTTCAAGGCAGCCGGGTCATTTACCGTCTCAACCAGATAAGAAACATCATGAGACGGTGAATCTAATTAATTTGAGAAGCGGTCTTTCCTATGAGGGACCTAAAACGTTGACTGATGAAGACAAAGCAGACCTAGAAATCACTGTTGCTGAGCGTGAATAGTCGTCATTGGACGAAAACATGTTGAATCCGAAGAAATTCCTCGATTGACTTATTTTAGGTGGTCGATCGAGAGGAATTGCTAAGGAAAATGCTCGATCGAATGGAATTGATGTTCGATCGAGTACTGTTGATATTAAAGTTTTCGATCGAGTGGATGATAGTTCTCGATCGAGTGAAATTGTTGATGAAATTGCTCGATGGAAAGGAAAAAGTAGTCAATCGAGTAAAATTGCTGCTGATCGTGTTGAAACTTTGGTAGAAAGAAATAAAGGTTTGGAAATTCCCATTACGGTCCCTTTCCCGAGGCGATTGCAGAACAGGAAGGCTGAACAGGAGTTCGGAAAATTTGCTGATATTTTAAGAAGCCTTCACGTCAACGTTCCATTCGCCGAATTGCTCACCCAGGTAGCCTCTTATATGAAATTTGTGAAAGAAATACTAACGCGTAAGAGGCATATTAGTGATCATGAAATGGTTGCTTTGATTGAAATAGGCTTTGCCTTAATTCATAATAAGACACCACCCAAACAGTCTGACCCGGGTAGCTTTTGTATTTCATGCCATATAGGAACCCACTTGATTGATAATGTGCTATGTGACTTAGGAGCTAGCGTGAGTGTCTTACCATTGTCTCTCGCTAAGAGACTGGGTTTGACCAAATTTCACTGTACCAATATGAATATGCAGATGGCCGACCGTACTTTATCACGGCCACTAGGTGTCTTAGAGGACATACCTCTAAAGATCGGGAAATTCTTGATTCCCGTTGACTTTGTGGTCTTAGACATCCCCGAGGATTCTTACACTCCTATCATATTGGGACGACCATTTTTATTTACTGCTCGTGCAGTAATAGATGTCGGAGGGAAGACCTTTACTTTTCAGGTAGGTGATGAGGAGCTGATTTTCTATCAGTCCAGTGTTCGTAGGGCCCCTATGCAGGTTCAACCTTGAAATGCCCTACCCTCTATAAACCCTGACATAGATTCTCCAGTTGATAATATCGAATTTTATGCTGCTATATTAACACCTCCGCTTCAGACTGAAAGCAATATGGAGGACCATTCTGTTAATTCTATCGTTGCAGGCATAAATAGAGTGGATAGTGGAGACCATGTCGATAAAGGTACAGTGAAAACCAAGCTCAATGATGGGAATGATGCGAAAGACGACGCCAAAAATAAAGACAAAGGGAAGAGGAAAGTGAAGGCGTATGTGGACGCGAACTATTCTTCTTCAAATAGTTCAAGCTCATGGCAATCCAAGAGGACGGTCCGCGATGTTGAAGGGACCTTCTCCAGTCATAAGCCCTCTTTTGGGCTGTTAAAGTGCTTCGGAAGATAAACGGGAAATGTCCCGTTGTAAAAACTTTGTAATTTGAATTTCTGTTAGACATTTTAATTTGCGTTTAGACTTTTAGACAATAGCGTAGTTAGTTTTTAGCGTAAGACCGAATATAGACCACGAATTATGATTTTGGTATTTGCGGGAAGTGTTTTGCTGTGTTTTTATGCAGGTTTGGGGAAGGTTTGATGCATTGGGATGCGTGCCAAAGGAAAAAGCCTCGATCGATTACTTTTTATACTCGATCAAGCAGAATGCCCAGCCAAAGTCTTCGATCGAGTAAACTAGAGTACTCAATCGAAATGCACATATTGAAGGTTCCTCGATCGAGTTGTCATGTACTCGATCGAGAGGAAATGAGGAGCAAAAGTCTTCGATCGAACAGTTTGCTGTTTTCGATCGAGTAGAATTCAAGGAGGAAAGAGACGCTTTCGATCGAATAAGTTCAAATGTTTCAATCGAGCGGAATGGAGAAGAAAGTACTCGACCGAGTGGTTCCAAATCACTCGATCGAGTGAAAACGCTGATAATATGCACGGGAGTCTTCTTTTTCCCTATTCTATTTTCATTCTAACTCTTTCTTTTTCCTTTGTTTTTGCGATAAACCTCATTAAAATCCCCCAAATCCCCAATTTTATTCCCAGTTTACCAAATCAATTACCCACAATTTGTTCCTTGCATTATTTTCGACCATTGCCCTCTAAAACCCCCTTGAAACTTCGAGTTTTTATTAGGTTTTTGCTGCGATTAGGGTTTGCGAAAAATTGGGTTTCAATCCGATTATTCGGTGATTATTTGTTGATTTTAATTTCATTTGTTCTTGGGCAATTCATAAGTAAGTCCTTCTCCTTATTTCTTATTGTTTAATGGAATTTTTTTCAGCCTTAATTTAGCATTTAGGGTTTCGAAATTTTCGAAATTTGGGGAAAATCGTGTTGTTGTTGGTTTATTTTCTGATTTTAGGACTTATTTGATTAATAGGATGGATAGTAGTTCTTTGCCTACTTCTAGTTCTACTGCTAGTCCGTCTATTATTGAGACGGTGGTCGCTACTGCCACCATCGTCACCAGCCCTACTGTTACTCCCGCTGTCACTGTTACAGCTGTTGCTACTGTTCCTAATGCTTCTGTACCATCTTTGGTGTCGACCCCTGCTATGTCAACACCCTCTGTTACATCCACTTCGTCTACACTTGTACCTCGGCCAGTCTCAGGTCGCTCTCCTGGACTGGCTGCTTCTGCCTTAGGTGCTGCTGCCTCAGGTTCACGAGGACGGGGATAGGGACGAGGAGGGGTTCCCACAGTTGCTGGACGCACGGCTGCCAGATTTGTGTCCGATGACTCTCTAGACTCGCTTCTCGAGTATCCTATGGTACGTTTCGTTAACTCGCTTCATCGTAAGCGTTTTAAGTTTTTGATGGCCCGTGACATTACAACTACCAAATTTTTGTGTCGTTCATCTTTGGAAAAGTTGGGGATTTTAGACTCTGTGGCTGAACTTTTAAACGGGACTGGGATGACTGGTTTGACCACGATGAGAACGCTCACATATGAGCAAGTGACCCTCGAGTTTGTTAGCTCTTTTACATTCTCATCTGCTGCGTATGACACTGACCCGGAGAGTTCTTGTGTCTTTTTTTGACTGTTCAACCAGACCTTACTTGGACCTTAGCTGAGTTCGGGAAGAGGTTGGGTTTGTCTTCTCACGGCCATCAGGATCCTCCTCGGAAGATCCTGTCTTTATTTTGACCTACCATTGCACAGACTCCCTACGACCAACGAAAGGTGGCTCACGTCCATCTTCCCCCAGCCGTTACTTTCTTCGTCTCGTAGGAGGGACGATCTTTGGCCACCACGAGCCTAACAATGTAACAACGTTGAGTTGTCTATTTTAGGGGGCTATTTGAACATTGATAGCGATGTCCCCTTCGTTCTTAACATTGCATATTTGACAGCTCAACATTTTAACGTTGTCGGGCAGAAGAGGACGGGCACGATTTCCTGTGGTAGGATAGCCTCCTACATTGCCCTACCCTAATCACTGACTTCCCTTGAGGCCTGACACATGTAGATAAGGATGTGTACATAGATATTAACGCCAAGCAATCGATGTTTTGGTTAGCTAAGGATCAGCGAACTTGGAAGATCTGTGGTTCCGAGTCCGTGACCTTACAGTGTCCCGACCTACCCAGTCTTTTACCTTTGACCACTGTGTCGGGTAGGTTGCCTCCACCTTTACCTTCCTACCTCCTTACACTTGCTCCTTCCATTTCTTCCGCTTCTAAGAAGCGGAAGCGACCTGAGACAGGAGAGGGGTCCACACCGACTAAGGCTGGGCAGACCTCCACGTCCACGCCCACGTCCACGCCCACGCCTACACCGACCCCTATCCCTACTCCTTCTGTTCCACAGCCGGTTCTGCCGGTTAACTTTGTTTCTCCTCCACCCTTTGAGGCACCCGAGGTCATCGACCAAGGGCGTCATGATGCTTTGTTACTTGAGATGTGCAGGAGAGTCGCTCGTATGGAGTAGGACCAGGAACTTGCCTTGTTTCCTCTATATGAGTACCACATGCGGAGAGGACGTCCCGTTCCACAGGGCTGGCCACACCCTTCTTTCTACCGGTACCCGGCGGAGAGGTACCCACCGCCAGAGAGCGAGGCGGACACGGCTGAGCAGGAGGAGAGAGTTAGAGCTGGCGAGAGGAGGAGACGGGAGCAGGAGCGTGACCCCGACTTCATGGTGGTTTGTGAGGAGGAGGAGGAGGAGGCTGACGAGTAGCTACTGGTCTACTCACTTCCCCAGTTTTCTGGCTGGTTTGGGGAAGTTCGCTTACTTTGTAAGTATTTCTGCTTTATTTATTTTTCATCTGCTTTATTTATTTATTCATTTATTGGTTGTAATTATCCCGTTCCCCGTATATATATTGCTGGTGTATGCTGGTGGACAACGAGGGCGTTGTCCGTTTTGGTTTGGGGGAGGGTATTTCATCCTTTGACTCTGCATTTGCATTTGTTTTGCATTCACGTTTATTTTTTGCCTGCATTTGTTTTTAATTTCAAAAATTTAAAAAAATCACAACAAAAAACAAAATTCAAAAATTCAAAAAAATTCAAAAATTCACGTTTATTTTTGCATATAGGTCTAGTCGGAACGGTCGATTTCTGTGATGATTTTGCACTGTAACTTGTCATTTCACTTAAGCCTTGCATCAGATTGAGATTTTATTAGCTTTGTCATGCGCATTGTCTGCGAGGTAATGTTAAAATACAGCTGAACATATAGACTTGACCTGAAAAATTGGCAAACTACTTTAAAATTTCTTAGTTATTAGAGTCGTATAACTGGTGTCATTCATGACCAGTTCATGTAGGAATTGAGAGTAGTATACTCCTTGCATAACATGTTCATCATTTTGCACTTTTATGAAGTTCGATTGCTTTTTGCTTGCATACATTCGGGTTTGTGGTCGGTGTCACATGCAGAGAGGCGCTTGCAATTTTCCCTTTCTTTCATTTTCACCCATTTAACTCCACATTAGCCAAACTTAGCCTTTTGACCCATTAACTACACCCAAATTAAGCCTGCATGTCAAGCTAGTTTAGTGTGTTTTTGTGGTATATTTTCAATTGATGCGAGTTGGTTCGTTTTATCTTGTATGGAGTTTGTAGAAAAGAAAAAGAAAGGAGGATATGTTGAAATTAAAAGAGAAAAAAGTTGTGAAAATGAAAAAAAAAAAAAGAAGAAGAAGAAAGGATGTGGGCAAGAAAATGAGAAAAGAATTAAAAAAAAGAGATAAAAAGAAAAATAGACCATGTAAAAAAGGGAAGTTTGTGACGGTCTTGGTCCTATGCATTATCGGTATCTTTTTGAGGAGTTGTTGTGTGTTGGTTAGTGAGTTTTATGTGCCAAAAGAAGGGCACTTGTGTTCGATTTTATAATCGGCTGAGAATCGGATTTGCTTAGTATGGTTTTGTATAGGTGCTAGCTTGACGCTTTACCTCCACTTTATCCATAACTGTTTTGCCTTTTCTTACCCGTAGCCTCACTAAACCATAACTTTTGTAAGCCCTCGGCTATGACAGACACTGTTTGGTTGGAATGTATGAATGGTGATTAGAATTGTCTATCATTTTTGTTGCAAGCATGTTTATGTGGGTCGTAGTTTAGGTGAGTGACTATTTTCTCTTCTTTTCTTGCTCCCTTATACTTACCCTTTGCTTCATGAGAGAAGAGTGACCCGTGAGAGTCCTATTTTAAAGGTCTTGCAAGGTTGACAGTTCAGCTTATTTATAGACATCATACAACTCGTTTGCGCTTGATTGTTGTAGATATAAATGTCAGTTTTGATTGAATTAAACGGTTTAAGTGGACAAGTTATAGCTAGATCTGAGTTTTCATTTCCGTTCCATTAGTTTGCATTTAGTTTACTCGAGGACGAGTAAAGGTTTGGTTTGGGGAGATTTGATACGTGCAATTTATATAGTCTTTTTAGCCTCTTATTGCACGCATTTTTATATCATTCTCGTTGTTTTGTATTGCAAAATGCCCCGAATAGGATACTTTGGTTTGTTTTATCTCATTTGCAGGAACTTACCTCAAAGTGGTGAAATCGTGCCTTATTCGTTCCTCCTAGCATGCATTTAAGGAGATGGAAGATTTAGAGCGGAATGCCGTGCCTCGGGAAGCGTGAAGGAAGTCCTTGGAAGCTAATCAAACGAAGATCAAGGTGTCTTAAGTGGCTAACTACTCGATCGAGAGCATTTCTGTTCGATCGAGTGGTTTTGACGGTTCAATGTGTTCGATCGAGTCCCTGCTGTACTCGATCGAAGTAGGCTGAATTGGAGGTTCTCGATCGAAGGCCAAGCTTGTTCGATCGAGAGGTTTTGCTGAGAAGTTACTCGATCGAGAGGAATGAAATGCCTCGATCGAGTACTTTGCTTATTTACACGGGATTTTATTCCCTGATTAGTTAATCTTTTAGTTAATAATTTCTTCCCTATATAAGGAAGACGTCATTAGTGATACCGTCATCAGGTACCAAAAATAAAATACCTAGTTACACTAACAGAAGCTAGCAGTAAGTAGGGTCGATCTCCACAGGGAGGCGGTCACTATCTACTTGTCTATTCGGTCTGTCTACGTCACAGTTGGGGGTTTTGAATTGAATAAACCAAACTAAACAAGATTAAGGGGAGAGAATTAATGATAAGAGAAATTAATAAGAAAGAGAGAAAACTAGGATGTTGGGTTATCAACGAACGTCAGTTTATTACAGCTAAGGTCACAGATTAGTCGATGTGTCGGTCTAAGGGGCAACGTATATCTCCTTCCGGTCTCAATTCGCCCTAAAATACTATTAGCTTAGCTTCCGCCCTCACTAAAGCATTCTATTGTTTACTGCAGGTCTCACCCCTTCCAACCTTCTGGTCTAGGTCAAGGCTTACCAAGGTTAAAAAGGCTAATTGCATCGATTCAATCAGCAAGATACAATTAAAGC
The DNA here is from genome assembly GCF_048544455.1 of Silene latifolia. Classification (NCBI taxonomy): domain Eukaryota; kingdom Viridiplantae; phylum Streptophyta; class Magnoliopsida; order Caryophyllales; family Caryophyllaceae; genus Silene; species Silene latifolia. The sequence continues at coordinate 88,520,627 of NC_133526.1, forward strand.
AGCGATTAACAACATGGACATAACAACAACGACAAATCTATAAACCTAATTAGCAATTAACATCAGTCCATCGAATCCCCTAATCCTAGCAGGGGAATTAGCTAGACATGAATGAGAAAAGAGCAAGAGTAAGAGAAAGAATAATAATAAGCATTAAATAAAGAAAATAAAAGGGGAAGAGAGAGATACAGAATAAATTCCGGAAAAATGGAGAGAAACAAAGTAGCAGCAGTAACAGGGGAAAAATAATGTGAAAAAGTGTCGTCCCCCAATCTGTTCTGTCGTCTTCCTATTTATAGGAAAAGACGATTTTGGTTGACCTAAAAACAAATTAAAGCTAAAAAGGCCCTAGTCCAATAGAAACCACTCGATCGAGTCATTTGAAACTACTCGATCGAGTAGAATTAAGCTCAAACCACTCGATCGAGCACTTTAGGTACTCGATCGAGCACTTATCAAAAATAAGCAACTCGATTGAGTAGAAAAATGAGTCGATCGAACATAATTGTACTCGATCGAGCATTTTCCAGCGCACAATTCCTGCTTCGCGCACTGAACTTCAACCGGCTGCCATTTCTTCGTTACTTGAGCAAACAGGGCAGTTATGGTGGCGTTGGAAAGCTAAGAGCTCAAACTTTCATCTCCAATTAAAATATCCTGAAAATCAGTTGTAAAACTCGAGATATGGCTCTTCAAAATAGGCACTAGAAATTTAAAGTTCTTCCTTTGCTCGCCTAGCTAACTTACTTCTTTGCGCATCACATTTAGTAGTTTCCAAGCTCCGACTCATCTCATCTCCTAAATTCATGTATAGGGACATGTTTTAGGCTTGATTTAGCTTCTCTTTGGTTCATTCCTGCAAATAAGACAAGAGAAACAAAAGTAGACGATTCGGGGGACATTTGTAGCTAAACACTACTAAATATGCATCGGAATGCATGCAAATGAAGTATAAAATACCTATATAAAATGCACGCATCAAATCTCCCCAAACCAAACCTTTGCTTGTCCCCAAGCAAACTATATGCAAAACTAATAGAACGGAAAAGAAAACTCAGAGCTAGCTATAACTTATCTACTTAATCCAATTTAATGCAGTAAAAAATTAACAGTTATAGCCACAGCAGTCAATACGCAAACGAGTTATAAGATGTCCATAAACAAGGCTGACCTATCGACCTTGTAAGACCAACAAAATCGGACTCTCACGTGGTCACTCTTCTCTCTAGAACAAAGGGTGAATATGTATGTAAGAGAGAAAGAGAATACAGTCACTCACCTAAACTGCGACCTACATGACATGCATGCAACAAAAATGATAGACGATTCAAGTACTACACATACATTCCAACCAACAATGTCTGTCACAGCTGAGGGCTTACAAATGATATGGGAGAGTGAGTTTCAGGTGAGAAAAGGCAAAACAAATTATGGAAATGTGAAGGTAAAGCGTCAAGCTAGTTCCTAAACAAGGCCATATAAGTGTGGGATTAATCTGTATGCCTCCCTTTATATACAAGGATTATAACAAATTTTATGAAGATGATCACTAGTCATAAAATAAAATTACATAAACAAAAGTATATAGGATTTAGAAATAGCCTTCGGTCCTAGCAAAAACGGCCTAAGAACAATATCAAAGTTGATATTCGCCTATTAGTTGCACTCAAGACGATATGAGATATGCTCTTTGATTATGCTAGAATCGATCCAAATTTTCTGAAAAAATTTAGGTTCTTTTTGTGTTTTTCTGATGAGAGGAGAGATTAGGTTAAAAGAGAGTTAGGGTAGATAAAATGATCTCCCTTTACCTCTTATTGTAACCGAAAAATGGGAGTGAATAAGGGAGATATTATCTTCCCTAATTCGGCCCATATCACCGAAATAAGGAGTATAATCTCCTTATTTTCGTTTATTCCAAAAATGTATAAAATTTGTTAAATTGTCATCTAGTCAGGATCGAACCCATGACCTCTTGGTTTGTGTACCCTCACTATTCCCACTATGACACATTCATCTTGTTGATATTAAATATAACCGATTACATTTAATTACGAATTAACAGATTAATTCGTCCAAGCTAACATTACATATATTTAATTAAATATAACTTATTATATTCAATTTACGAATTGACAGTTAATTCGTCTCAACTAATATTATTTAATCTTCATTAAATAATTGTCTCATCAACACATTGACTAACTGTTTAGTCATATTAGGCATCAATGTGATTATATTTCTATAACCACATCTCTGAAACACATCCTATAGGTGTGACCTTTAGGGACCAGTTGATCACCGCCATCTGTATGATAATAACGTCAAACTTTCTAGCAAGCCAACCGTTATTAGGTAATCGTTAATCAACTGATTAAAATACGAAGTATACCCTTGTGAACTTGTAAGAGATTTACAAATGTTATCACACTAATTTGTGGAGGACACAAGCTCCAACAATAAGACCATCCGAATGTCAACTGACTGCAAAATAAAGTACAAGTGCCCTTCATTGGCACACAACTCATTGTCCAAATACACTATCTCCTCAAAACTATATGAATAAAATGGAGGAGGGAGACCGTCACAAGATGGAAATAAGCGCATACGGTCTCTTTACTTCAAACCAACCTCTTTTATTTTTTTGAATTTTTTCTTCTTCTCACGTGATTTCAATTTTCAACCCTTTTTTTTCTTCTTTTTTTTTCTTTCTTCATTCACGTCTCTTTTTTTCTTTTTCATTTTTTTTTTCTTCTCTTCATTCTTTTTTTTCCTACCAACTCCGAACAATGAAAATGAGCCAAACTCGCAAAAGGATGATCATACCACAAAAGTCACACTAAACTAGCTTGACAAGGCAAGCTAAATTTGTGGGTGTAGCTAATGGGTCAAAAATAATGAAAGAAAGGGAATTTGTAAGCTCCTCCCTGCATGTGACACCGACCACAAACCCGAATGTATGCAATCGACAAGAAATCGAATTTCATAAAAGTGCAAAAGTGATAAACATGCTATGCAAGGAGTACTACTCTCAATTACTATGCAAACTGGTCATGGATGTCACCAGTTATATGGCTCTAAATCTCAGAAATTATAGAGTAGGTTGCCAATTTATCAGGTCAAGTCTAAACAGTCAGCTATATTTGAACAAAAACTCGTAGATTATGCGTAAGACTCAGCTAATAACCGTCAATTAGATGCAAGGCTTAAGTAAAAATGGCAAGTTAAAGTGCAATTTCATCAAGGAAATCTACCGTTCCGACTCAACCTATATGCAAAAATAAACGTGAATATATTTTATTTTATTTTTGATTTTTCGTTTTTTTTTATAATTTTTTTTTGGAAAAATAAAGAACAATGCATACGAAAATTAAACGTGATAGCAGGAACGCAGTAAGAACAACATGCAGACGCAGATATGGATGCATAACCTCCCCAAACAATACCGTACAATGCCCTCATTGTACCCAAAAATAGGGAAAGGAAATGCAAACTAAAAAGGAGAGCGAAGATGCGGAAGACTTACAAGATAACGCGAAGAAGGGACCTCCCCAAACTAGCCAGCAACGTGGGAGGTCACAAATAGCTCAGAACATCGTCACTGGAAGCTAATCCAAGCAAAAGCACTCGATCGAGATGACAGAGTGCTCGATCGAGTGACTAGGGCATCTAAAACAATTCGATCGAGGAAGAATGGCTCTCGATCGAAAGCTTCTCTTTGGCAGGCACTCGATCGAGAAGAAAATGTGCTCGATCGAGTGAAAACAGCAGCAAAAGAGGTCGATCGAGTATATAAAATACTCGATCGAGCCTTCCATGATTTATTCCTGCAAAGACGCAATAAAAACAGCCCGCGAAACTTAACAAAACAAGCGTAACTGATCTAGTCTTTGGTACGGTCCAATTATTACAACTAAAATGAAATGTTTGAAAAACAAATAAAAATTAAATCTCCGGGTTGCCTCCCGGGTAGCGCTAGTTTCAGATAGGTCCCAGCTCGACCTTCTTTTCTTCAACGAGCCTCTCTTAATTAGCCTGGTCAAAACAGCTCAAAGCGCACAGCAACTGATCAAATAGCTACGCATCTGCTACACAAAACTGTAAGTAGCACCAAGGTATAACAGCAACATAGGAAAATAACATGTATAAACGTTTAAGCCTAACAAATTTTCTATGACAGCTCCTAAATTTGTCCACAAAATAAAGGAGCTCAGGAGCAATTAGTAATAATCTAGGGTAGCGTTTCAGATTAACAAAATTAAGATGACAAGAACGGTGAAAAATCGTTAAGTTATTTGACCGACTGGGAGGGGGTATAGCATTGAAATATGAAGCATGAGTCAAATGAGGCAATGTACTATTTAAACAAACAATAATATAGTTATCGTTAACTACCTCGGTTTGGTTGCTCTCAATGATGGAATCATTGACAAAGGAAGATATTACCTCTTCCGCACTAGGAGCAATCACGGACTCAACTGCCTTCTCATCACCTTCCTTAGTGGATCCCGTCCCATAAATCGCAGCCTCAAGCGCATCCAGCTTGTCCTTGAAAAGGGGAGATTCACCGTAACCATTATCATCATCATCAAAGTCGTCATCTAGAACGAACCCAAGCGATAAATCCTTGCTCGCCCTGGCCAAATCAGTCGATCGAGTGGAATTATTACTCGATCGTAAGCTTTCCTCATGATTTCCACTCGATCGAGTATATGAAGCAGCTCGATCGAGTATTTCCTCTAAGCAGCTGTTCGATCGGGTGATGTATTGCGCTCGATCGAACGTTTCTTCAGGTATTTCACTCGATCGACCAATATAATCCATTCGATCGAGTGATTCTTGCTGATGAGTACAGAATGTTTTGCGTGAGGCATCATTATCTGATAGATCTTCATATTCCGAGTCGTCCCAATCATCAGCAACACTAGGCAAGGCGGATCCTTCGTGGGAAAGACCACTCTCTGCGTAGGTAACGCAGACTTCCTCTGGCTGCCCAATATTCGACTCAGCAGCTAACTGAGCTATTTCAGACTCGAGCTCATCAATTTGCGCAAAAAATTGTCTATCATGTTCTTGCACTTGGAGTGCAAGCGCCTTCACTAAAGACTTCAACTCAGCAATCTCTTCTTTTCCTTATCAGGAGGAGGAGCTTCTTGTTGCAGTGGCCAGACAAATGGAGGTTGTTGATAGCCTCGTTGATATGGTAGATGTGCGGCGCAATTACAACAAATTGATTAGCTTGTCTACGTTGCTTGAACGCATAAACCTCGTCATTTTCAGCTAAGCAAAAAGCTGCATTGTGCTCAGCAGCACCACATCTCCCCACAATAAATCACCTGCTGCGCCATATAATGGAACATGGGTGACGGGTCAAAGGTACTCAAGCCTTCCCTTTGACGATCTTTTACCTAGAACTGTCTAGGTTGGACCTATGGGGCCTATCAAAACAGCACTAAAGGAAAAGATTAGAACGGCCTCAAGGGATAAACCCCTTGAGGCTAAAGACAGACAAAAATAACAAGCAAAAAAATAGTTGCGTCCCCGGCAACGGCGCCAAAATTTGATACCGTCGTCAGGTACCAAAAATAAAATACCTAGTTACACTAACAGAAGCTATCATTAAGTAGGGTCGATCTCCACAGGGAGGCGGTCACTATCTACATGTCTATTCGGTCTGTCTACGTCACAGTTGGGGGTTTTAAATTGAATAAACTAAACTAAACAAGATTAAGGGGAGAAAATTATTGATAAAAGAAATTAATAAGAAAGAGAGAAAACTAGGATGTCGGGTTATCAGCGAACGTCAGTTAATTACAGCTAAGGTCACAGATTAGTCGATGTGTCGGTCTAAGGGGCAACGAATATCTCCTTCCGGTCTCAATTCGCCCTAAAATACTATTAGCTTAGCTTCCGCCCTCACTAAAGCATTCTATTGTTCACTGCGGGTCTCACCCCTTCCAACCTTCCGGTCTAGGTCAAAGCTTACCAAGGTTAAAAAGGCTGATTGCATCGATTCAATCAGCAAGATACAATTAAAGTAGTGATTAATAACATAGACATAACAACAACGACAAATCTATAAACCTAATTAGCAATTAACATCGGTCCATCGAATCCCCTAATCCTAGCAGGGGAATTAGCTAGACATGAATGAGAAAAGAGAAAGAGTAAGGGAAAGAATAATAATAAGCATTAAATAAAGAAAATAAAAGGGGAAGAGAGAGTTACAGAATAAATTCCGGAAAAATGGAGATAAACAAAGTAGCAGCAGTAACAGGGGAAAAATAATGTGAAAAAGTGTCATCCCCCAATCTGTTCTGTCGTCTTCCTATTTATAGGAAAAGACGATTTTATTTGACCTAAAAACAAATTAAAGCTAAAAAGGCCCGAGCTCAATAGAAACCACTCGATCGAGTCATTTGAAACTACTCGATAGAGTAGAATTAAGCTCAAACCACTCGATCGAGCACTTTAGGTACTCGATCGAGCACTTATCAAAAATAAGCAACTCGATCGTGTAGAAAAAGGAGTCGATCGAACATAATTTTACTCGATCGAGCACTTTCCAGCGCACAATTCCTGCTTCGCGCACTGAACTTCAAATGGCTGTCATTTCTTCGTTATTTGGGCAAACAAGGCGATTCCGATGGCGTTGGAAAGCTAAGAGGACACAATTTCATCTCCAATTAGAATTACCAGAAAATCAGTTTTAGAACTCGAGATATAGCTCTTCAAAGTAGGCACTAGAAATTTGAAGTTCTTCCTTTGCTCGCCTAGCTAACTTAGTTCTTTGCGCATCACAATTAGTAGTTTCCAAGCTCCGACTCATCTCATCTCCTAAATTAATGTATAAGGACATGTTTTAGATTTGATGTAGCTTCTCTTTGGTTTATTCCTGCAAATAAGACAAGAGAAACCAAAGTAGACAATTCGGGGGACATTTGTAGCTAAACACTACTAAATATGCATCGGAATGCGTGCAAATGAAGTATAAAATACCTATATAAAATGCACGCATCAATTAGGTTAAACTATCTATCTTGGATCATACATTACTACTCCTAATTACTGTTGCTCCTTTCTTTTTGCTACGTTGCTTTGCTTCTTAAGTCCAGATCTTATCTTTGTAATCTTTCTTCACTCTTGCTCTTAATTTAATTCTTTTTGTTCTTAATTCTTGTTCCTTAATCTCTACTTATTTATTGTCTTTATTAATTTATGCTTCATCTTTATTACTCATCTATTATGTCTTTCTTTAGTTTATTCATTGTTATTTTTGTTAGTGTCATTAATAGCATGAGTAGCTAAATTCCCTTATGTTAGGATTAGGGGAGCCATGGTAGTGAGTTGACGATGTTGTGAATAGGTTAGATGATTAAATTTTGATAACTGTTTCATTTACAATATAACTATAATCGTTTAGTTGAGTGCACGGTTGTAAACCCGTTAAATTGGTGAAATTCAATCCTAGATCGGAAGATTGGAATGAACAGACCTGTTATGAACAGTAGACTACCCTAATGAGGACGAAAGTTAAGTTAGTTGTTTTCTAGGGTGGATATCGGACCGGAAGGACCTTTCCCTTCCCCCTTTTCACATTAGATCGTCTGAACTATTTACGACTGAGTTGATTAATTGCCATGGTGAACCGAATTTCTAGCATACTTCTCTTTATCTGATCACATACTTTGCTCATCCTTGTTTTTACTGCTCTTTTCTCTTATTCTCTCGCCTTAATCACTTTTAGTTTAGAAATCAAGTTAAAAACCCCTATTTGTTACCAGACAAACTTAGATTAGCAGATAGATATAATAGACTCCATGTGGAGATCGACCCTACTTCCGCTAACTTCTGTTAGTAGTCTTAGGTATTTATTTTTGGTCCTCAAATGACGATATCATAGTTTATGTCCAATTTGTTCATAAGTTCAATTATTCATATAAGATTACTATGGTACTAATATAAGTAATATTAGAATCAATATTTAAGGTCACTACTCTTATTATCTAGTTAATATTATTTGTAGTATTGAGGGATAGTCTTGGTGCAACTAAGAGGAGGCATTCTTCTTTGGATGCTTGAAGTTTTGGAGGATCATCCAAATATGTTTTAGCTCAAGATCTAGATTTGGAAGGAGTCCAAATCTAGTGCCCATAAATCCGTCATAAATGTATTTAAGAAAATCGTTTTCTCCTAACCTTGTTATTTTGTTATGCATGCACTAGATCTAATGACTATATCAAAAGTAATTTAGATCATCAATTAAATGAGTTAAATTAGAGTATTCTTGAATCCTTTCAAGTGGTATCATAGCTGACGGTCGTACATGCATAATCGGGTTGGTTTTTCCGAGTTAAATGTAACTTAATTAAAACTAGATATTTTTTTATTTATGTGATAATGCCACGAAAATTTTTGCATGTTATGTATTCTGGTCCTAAAATGGTTTTAGATCATTTTGATTATTTATGGATGATTATTGCTTATTTTAATGATTTTTAGTGAAATAATTACATTTTAATGTGTAAAATGAACTTTTATTTACTAAAAAAAGTTAAATTTCACTACTAGCCGTGTTTTTTTTAGTATGACCTCACATGCATATTTTTCATATTGTATATAAAATTTTGGATCATTGTGATTAGTTTTGCATGTTTTATGATTTTTATATGATAAAAGTGGTATAAATGGAGGTTAAATGACTAAAAATAGTTAAACTTCGAAACAGGCCATGAAATTTTAATATGATGTCACATGAATATTTTAAAGATTGTATGTGAAATTTGAGATAAATGTAATTTATTATGCATGATTTATAATTTTGATGGTTAAAATGATATAAATCGTGACTATTTTTAGCAAAAATAGCTAAAAAGATTTTTTTGGCATGAAATTTTTCCCTAATGTTGTATATATGATATGGACATCAGATATAAAGTTACATGATTAATTTTGATTGATTTTGTATGTTTATTGATTTTTATGTGATAAAATCGATAAAAGGGCACTTTATTAGTCATAAAAATTAATTCGAAATTTTTTATGAACCCCCGCAACAACGGTAAGATGAATGCAATAGTAAAATGCAGAATTTTAGGCAATTTTTAAAACTTTTAAAGTTTAAAGCGCGGGTTCATTAAAATCTAAAATATAAATAAAAAATGCGGAAATAAGGTTAAGTTGATACAAACGTGATAATCAAAGATGAGGGAGAATATATCCCTCGAATGACAAAAAGATAAATGGTGAGTCTAAGCAATTCTAATAAACCGACTACTAGTCCAAGGTTTAGTTCTCGCTAGCCCACACGTCTTCCCCACGTAAGCATCTTCACAACCTGTCATTCATGTAAACATGAACGCCACAGTCAGTAGGGAGTAACTCAAGGTTCTCTCAGCCACAAAATGTCGAAACACAGATAAACAAGAACATATTAGAACATCATAAATATAACTATTTAATGCAAGCACTGAGACATGAGACTAACATTTAAAACATACGTAGTCAATCATAGATAAGGCATATGATACGTACATATGAGACAATCCAACCAAAATGTCATAAATGATAGTACAACTATAAACACGATAGAATATCATATGTCACGGATAAATAAGATTAACATCATAGTACATGTGAATGGAAACCTTAGCCATGAACTTTGAAAGCCAAATAACATACAATACACGAAATGGGACTACTATCATCACACATAAATCAAAGCATCCGGCTCAGAGGCTACTTTTAAAGCATGTCCAAGACACAAATCCTTAAGTACCTTGGCTTAGCAGTTACCTTTAAAATATGTCCAAGGCACGACCTCTAAAGTATCTGGCTCAGCGGTTACCTTTAAAACAAGTCTAAATACTAGAAACAAGTACCCGGCTTAGAGGTTACCTTTAAAACATGTCCAAATACTACAAACAAGTACCCGACTCAGAGGTTACCTTTAAAACATGTCCGAGGTACAACAAACAAGTATCTGGCTTAGCGATTACCTTTAAAACATGGCCAAATACTACAAACAAGTGCCCGACTCAGAGGTTACCTTTAATACATGTCCGAGGCACAACATATAAAGTATCTAGGACGGGATTATCAATGTCACATTCATACTTATGGCTTACATTTCACCATAAGTACGGATGGGAACATCAATCCCGACGATCATACCACAACTAGAGGGCTTATAGCTCACCCCTAGTATCCGATAGGACCAAGACTCTCATAACCGAACAATACAAGACATTATCTAGAATATGACTATTTATAATAAATGTTTCATGCATGTATTATATTAATAAATATTCTACTTCATAATTTAACAAGCCGGTTAAATAGAATATAACAAGCGTTAATGAATAATTTACGTTAGGTGAAATTTACAGAATAAAATGTGACCAAGTCAAAGTGACTCATTTATGAGCCCAGTAAACAAACTATAAGAAGTCCAATAAGCAAACAAAGAGAAACCCAAAGAATGGGACACGTTAAGCCCAATAATCAAATCATGTCCGGCCCAACAATCCAGACAAGTTAAACCCAACAATTAAGTTATATGAAGTCCAACAAATGAGTCATATGAAGTCCAACACATGGAATTTTACAAGCCCAACAAAGAAATATAGTAAGCCCGACATATAAATTATAGTGAGCCCAACAAACAAAACCAAAAGAGCCCAATACATAGAGTTAAATGAGCCCAATTGAATAAATGTGTAAAAGAACGATATTGATGAATTACGTTATATAAAATATGAGACGGAAATTAAAATATTTCAAATAAACTAAACTAGCGCCAAAGCGATCCATAAATACGACTCAAGGTTGTCGTTTGGTAGCACTCACGCACGACCCACATCTAGCCATACACGGCCTCACCAGCAGCCACCTTTTCCACCACAAAACAACCACCATTCAACCCACAACCAACCACCAAAACCTGTACAACTAGCCACCAACAAAACCGTGTAACAACAACCAAAACGAGACATGTTTAAGACGGGTTTTATATGTATGAACAAAACGTAAATTAAGACGATAATTCCACATGTACAAATGACCAAATTCCGTCTATATATACTCAGTTTTGCCATCCCGAGCTAGACCGTTACAACCTCCCAAAAACAACTCAAAACAGCCTGATAGCTGCATATATCCGACTCAAAATTTAGCATTCAAACAGCCTAAAGCGGCCACGAGTAGCCCCCACACGACCACCATTCACACCACCCTAACTTCCACCCCAAAAACAGTACAAGTGCACTCTGATTCAAGCCTAAGGCAGCCCCGAAATTGAGTCGTTTTAAGACGACATACAGAATACGAATAAGCTGAACTCTTACCCGGCTAAGACACCATTTTCAGACGAAAATAAAGCTAAACCCCATAAAGATTGAGACTTTACCGCAACTAAACATTCAACACACGAACTTAGCACACAAAACAACATAATAACAAGAGATTTCAACATTTGTCGAGTAACCTATCACCGTTACCTTAGCTTCTTAAATTTCCAAGTGAAAACATCCAAAAGAGCACGAGCTTCCCTCCGGGTCTTCAAGCTCGTCAACTAGAAGTAAGAAAACGGGTTATTCGAGTCATGAAACCTTGTTGTCTTAAGACGACACTTTCGAAATCTCAACAAAACTGAACCTTTCTTACCTTGAAAGAAGGAGGATGGAAAGAGGAAGAGAATGGTACAAAAATTAGAGGAAAAAGGTGGAGAAATGGAGTCGAAATTTGGGATTTAAGCTGACGGAAATGGAGGTTGAGTATGGTTGTTGTTGCTGCTATTTATCCGAAATAAAGAAAGAAGAAGAAAGAGTGAAGGGGACGGGTGGGGCACGTGAGGAGATATATATATATATATATATATATATATATATATATATATATATATATATATATATATATATATATATATATATATATATATATATATATATATATATATATATATATATAATAATAATAATAATAATAATAATAATAATAATAATAATAATAATAATAATAATAATAATAATAATAATAATAATAATAATAATAATAATAATAATAATAATAATAATAATAATAATAATAAAAATAATAATAATAATAATAATAAAAATAATAATAATAATAAAAATAATAATAATAATAATAATAATAATCATAATAATAATCATAATAATAAAAATAAAAATAATAATAATAATAATAATAATTATAATTATAATAATAATAATAATAATAATAATAATAATAATAATAATAATAATAATAATAATAATAATAATAATAATAATAATAATAATAATAATAATAATAATAATAATAATAATAATAATAATAATAATAATAATAATAATAATAATAATAATAATAATAATAATAATAATAATAATAATAATAATAATAATAATAATAATAATAATAATAATAATAATAATAATAATAATAATAATAATAATAATAATAATAATAATAATAATAATAATAATAATAATAATAATAATAATAATAGAAATAATAACATATAAATGTAGAGGGTGGGGTGAGTAGCTGGTATGTGTTGTCGATATACGGTTGATCTGGGTTTAGTTAAGATTCCCAAATGAAACGCGATGGTCTATGCTAGTCGGTAACATAAGACGGAAATATTATTATTATTTTCACCTATTATTAATATCCGACTATATACATATACTTTTATGTAAACCAGCTTATAAAAATGTAATCTTTATGAAAATTATGTTAAACACGAAATTAATTAAATTAAATAATTTAAAATAGAAATAAAGAAATTGAACGGTTAAATAAATCACAAATGCTAAAAATAGGAAATTCGCGGGTGTTACAATCACCCCACCTTTTCAAAAGTTTCGTCCTCGAAACTTGAAAGTAGAAATGAAAGGTTATAAAAAAATAAAAATTTTAATAAAATTGAACTTTTTGAAATCAGCAACCAAAATATTAAAAGGTTATTCTTTGAGAGAATTAAAATCCTTTCAAAAGTTTCAAATAAAATTTTTCGACAGAACCAAATTCTCATCAAAGGAACGGAAGTGCTCTCGTTGCGCATTCAAGAACATCACATTCCAAATCAAAGATAAGGTCAAATACCAAATCATTTGCATAAATCAAAAGTCAAAATACTTCGAAAAACATTTGTAGAGATTTTTCGAAAGTATCAGTCTCATTCATGGAACGAAATTGCTCTTGTCGTGCACACAAGAACGCTAACTTTCCAAGTCAAAGACAAGTTTAAAACAAAAATCACTCGCCGACAAGCGTAGAACAAGTTATTAAACGTCTCTAATAACAAGTTCTAACATCCGATCCACGTCAAAATCAAAAGAAAAAGGTAATCCACTCAAATTTTCTTTTGCAAAAGCCAAATGAAAATTAAAAGATTCACTGTTAAACTCAAAAAGGAGTCAAATTCTTGGAAACATAACATTAAACTTTGACAAAGAAATCATAAATAGATCAAAGTTAATAAAAAATGGATAAAACTTAAAGAAATCTCGGGTTTAGCAATTCAAGATCATGATAAAGAAGGCTATACTCAGGGAAAAAATAGGGAACTAAATCAAATTTTCATTTTCAAACCTTTTAAAATAGGTAGAGTTTTGTAAGAGTAATGTAAATTTTTAACTACGAACCAAAATGGTTGCTTGAAATATTTAGAAATGTGTGAAGTGAAAATCAATTTAGATGACATAAATACAAAGTACATTAAGAGAATCCGAACTTAACTAACAAAAGAACTAAGATGAACTTCCTAGAGGGTAAGATTCGAAGTAAGGTCAACAAGGATGTCAAAGATAGAGTTTCACAGGTTAGGAGTATCAAACTTAAAGGAGGAGCATGATGAAGCGAGGAAGAGAGGTATGAACGGTAACGCTTATGGTCAAAGAAGAAGGGAAATTAGACAACAAGGAAACACCAGGTACTCCAATCTCAAATAACAACATCAGCCTAAGAGGTTCCGAGAACTTCATAACAACAAAACTTATAACCACATCACTTCCAAGGATTTCCTCAAAAGACTTATGTTACTTCATCCTAAGTCATTCCATGAAACAAGGTACTTCATAATAAGTGTGATTTCACCACTCCAAATCCTCACACATCGACAAATCACCTCCACGAGATCAAGGTCAAAGCTCCTAAAAAGCTACACTCATATCCAACTAGTGTCAACTATGAGTTTCTCAAAATGGTAAACCATCAATCAAAAATCCAAGTTTAAAAGTTCTTTTGCACATTCTATCATCCCAAGGAGATCTTGTTATACTCTTGAAACCTAAAGCATAAACGGTGATGATACAGTCGTCGGGTACCAAAAATAATTACCTAAATACAACTAACAGAAACTAACGGTAAGTAGGGTCGATCTCCAAAGGGAGGCTAAGTATCTATCTGCTAAGTACGTCTGTCGGGTCACAATTGGGGGTTTTAAAATTGGCTTTCTAAACTACTGAAGGTGTAAGGCAAGAGAAATAAAGACAAGAGCGAAAAAGGTAAGAAAAAGCTAAGATGTGATCAGATAAGGAGAGATATGTCAGGATTTCGGTTCACCATGGCAGTTTACTAACTCAATCATAAATAGTCTAGACAATCTACTGTGAGAAGGGCAAGGGAAAGGTCCTTCCGGTCCGCTATCCATCCTAGATTACTACTAAGTTAACTTTCGTCCTCATTAGGTAGTCTACTGTACATAACAGGTCTGTTCATGCCAATCTTCCGATCTAGGCGCGAATTTAACCATATTAAAGTTGTTTAGAGGCGTGCACTCGATTGAACATATTACAGTTATATTGCTATGGTCACAGGTTCTCACAATTAATCATCTAGCCTATTTACAACATCGTCACTTTACAACCATGGCTCCCCTAATCCTAACATAAAAGGATTTAGCTACTCATGCTATCGGATTTAACAACAACAACGATGATTATGCTAAGAGACATGATAAAGAGATAAAGAGAATGAATTGTATACTAAAATTGAAGAACAACGAATTAAAGTAAAGTAATAAAGATTAGATTAGAGTTAAGAGAAAGATTACAATAAAGCGAATCCGGCATAAAGAACAAGCAACAACAGAGATTAATAGTAAAGTTTCAAATCTAAACTGTAATTAAGAGAGTAAAAAGAAGTGTCAAAAGTATGTTTATGCCCTAATGACGACTTCCCTTATATAGGGAAGCGTTTTTATTAACATAAATAAACCTAACACGGATTAAGAAGCCCGTGCAATATAGCAAATCACTCGATCGAGTCCTTTCAAACTACTCGATTGAGTGAATCTTCAGAAAAACCGTCCGATCGAGCAAAAGAAGCTCTTGATCGATCACCTCCAAGTTAGCTCATTTCGATCGAGCATATGAACCACTCGATCAAACACCTGCAACTGCCAAATCACTCGATTGACCTCTAAAAGCTCTCGATCGAGTAGATATCCACTGAATCAACCTTGACACTCGTTTGGTTAGCTTTCAAAGACCTTCCTTCACGCTTCCCGAGGTATGACTTCTGCTCTAAATCACCGTCTCCTTAAAATGCATGCTAAGTGGGACGACTAAGGCACGATTCCACTACTATAAGGTCCATTTCTGCAATTAAGACAAAACAAACCAAAGTAGCCAATTCGGGGCATTTTGCAATACAAAGCAATGTAAACGGCATAGAAATGCATGCAATAAGAGGCTAAAAAGTCTATATAAATTGCACGTATCAAATGTCCCCAAACCGAACCTTTACTCGTCGTCGAGTAAACTAAATGCAAACTAATGGAACGGATATGAAAACTCAGAGCTAGCTATAACTTGTCCACTTATACCATTTAATGCAATCAAAACTAACAGTTATAGCTACAACATTCAAACGCAAACGAGTTGTATGGTGTCTATAAATAAACTGACCTGTCGACCTTGCAAGACCTTTAAAATCGGACTCTCACGGGTCACTCTTCTCTCATGAAGCAAAGGGTTAATTTAAATGTGTAAGAGAAGAGAAGAAATAAGTCACTCACCTAAACTACGACCCACATAGACATGCATACAGCTAAAATGATAGACGATTCTAATTACATACACACATTCCAACCAAACAATGTCCGTCACAGCCGAGGGCTTACAATAGATATGGGAAAGTGAGGCTACAGGTAAGAAAAGGCAAAATGATTATGGGATATATGGAGGTAAAGCGTCAAGCTAGCACCTAAATAGACCATATAAGAACATCCAATTCTCAGCTGATTACGGGATCAAACACAAGTGCTTTTCTTTGGCACAAAATTCACTAACCATATACACAATCTCCTCAAAAAGATATGAATAAAGCGGAGGAGTAAGACCGTCACAAACTTCCCTTTTTTAATACGGTATATTCTTTTCTTCTTTTTCCAACTCTTTTTTTTTCTTTTTCTTTCTTTTCTTTTTCTGTCTTTCACGTTTTTTCCTTTTTTTTTTCATTTCTTTTTTTTCATTTTTCATGCTTTTCTCATTTTTTTGCCCACTTTTCTTTCTTTTTTACCAACTCCATACGAATAAGAGCAAACCAACTCGCAACAATGAGATATATACCACAAAAAGTACACTAAACTAGCTTGACTGGCAGACTTAATTTGGGTGTAGTTAATGGGTCAAAAAAGCTAAGTTTGGTTGATGTGGAGCTAAATGGGTAAAATGAAAGAAAGGGGAAATTGTAAGCACCTCCCTGCATGTGACACTGACCACAAACCCGAATGTATGCAAGCAAAAAGCAATCGAATGTCATAAAAGTGCAAAAAAGATGAACATGCTATGCAAGGAGTACTACTCTCAAATTCCTACATGAACTGGTCATGAATGACACCAGTTATATGGCTCTAAATAACTCAGAAGTTTTAAGGTAGTTTGCCAATTTTTCAGATCAAGTCTATATGATCAGCTATATTTTTGACACTAAATCGTAGACTATGCGCATGACAAAGCTAATAACTGCCAACTAGATGCAAGACCCAAAGGAAATGACAAGTTAAAGTGCAATATCATCATGGAAATCTACCGTTCCGACTCGACCTATATGCAATATGACACGTGATTTTTTTTTCGAAATTTTCTATTTTTTCTTTCTATTTTTTTTGAAAGGAAATACGATGCAAACAAAAAAAATAAACGTGAATGCAAAACGAATGCAAATGCAGATTAAAAGGATGCAATACCCTCCCCAAACCAAAACGGACAACGCCCTTGTTGTCCTCCAGCATACACCAACAGTATATATAGGGGAACGGGATAAAACAACCAATAAATGAATGAATAAAATAAAAAAAATAATAGGAGATGAAAATAAATAAGAGAGCAAAAATACATACAAAATGACGAACTTCCCCAAACCAGCCAGAAAACTGGGGAAGTGAGTAGACCAGCAGCTACTCGTCGCCCTCCTCCTCCTCCTCCGTAACCACCGTGTAGTCAGGATCTCGCTCCTGCTCCCATCTCCTTCCCTCCTTAGCTTGGGCTCTCTTCTCCTGTTCAGCTGTGTCCGCCTCGCTCTCTGGCTGCGGGTACCCCTCCGACGGGAACCGGTAGAAAGAAGGGTGTGGCCAGCCATCTGGAACGGGATGTCCTCTCCTCATGTGACACTCGTATACAGGGAACAAGGAAAGTGCCTGGTCCCGCTCCATACGAGCTACCCAGGTACACATCTCAAGCAGCAAACCGTCACGACGCCCTTGGTCCATGACCTCAGGCGCCACAAAGGGAGTAAAAGGTACAAAATTAGCCGGAAAGACCGGCTGTGTAACAGAAGGTATAAGGATAGGAGTCGGTGTAGGCGTGGGCGTGGACGTGGACGTCCGCGCAGCCTCAGTCGGTGTGGACCCCTCCCCGGTCTCAAGTCTCTTCCGCTTCTTAGGAGTGGAAGTAGTGGGGGCAAAGAGTGGAAGGTGGTAAGAAGGTAGAGATGAAGGTAACCTACCCGACAAAGTAGTCGAAGGTATAAGACGGGGTAGGTCGGGATAGGGTAAGGTTACGGACCTAGTACGACAAATCTTCCAGGTCCGTTGGTCTGAAGCTAACCAAAACATCGCCAACATGGCGTTAACATCCAAATCCGCTTCCTTATCTAAGTGTGTCAAGCCTCTAGGGAAATCAGTGTAAAGGGAACGGGCAATAAAAGAGGATATGCCTCCACAAGAAATCGTGCCCGACACCTTCTGCCCAACATCGTTAAAATGTTTAGCTGTCAGATAAGCAACGTTAAGAACGAAGGGGCCAGCGCTATCAATGTTAAGATAGCCCCCTAAAATCGACAACTCAGTGTTACTAATGTGGTTAGGCTCCTTGCGGCCAAAAATCATCCCACCAACGAGATGAAGAAAGTAACAGGCCGGGGGTAAATGAATGTGAGCCAACCTACGCTCCTCATAGCGTGTATGTGCCAAGGTAGGCGAAAGTAAGCGCAGGACCTTCCGAGGAGGGTCCAGGTCACCGTGGGAAGACAAACCCAACCGCCTCACAAACTCCGGTAAAGTCCAAGTGGTGGTTTGGTTAAACAGCCTAAAGGAGACACAGGAGCTCTCCGGATCAGTGTCGTAGGCACCAGTAGAAAAGGTAAACGAGCTGAAAAACTCAAGTGTGAGCTGCTCGTAGGTCAGTGCGTGCATGGTAGTCAACCCAGTATCCCCGTCCCGTTTAACAACTCGGCAACAGGCTCATAAATCTCTAGTCTATCAAGTGTAGTCCGACACATGAATTTAGTAAAAGTAATGTCACAGCGCATCAAAATTTTAAAACGTTTACGATGAAAAGAGTTCACGAAACGTACCTCAGGAAAGTCAGGGAGCGGATCCAAGGAGTTGTATGCCCGGAACGTGGCAGTGGCGCGTCCAGCAGTAGTAGGACCTTAACCTCGACCCCGCCCTCGACCAGCAGCAGTAGCACGGCCTGTGACATGCCGGCTGGGAACAAGCGTGTACGTGAACTCGGCGGTGACAGCAGGTGACGACGCAGCAGGGGTCGTCACCGAGGAAGGGACAGTACCAGCAGAGGTAGTAGTGGCAGCAACAGTAGCAGAGACGGAGCTAGTGACGGTGGCAGCAGCAGGGACCACCGTCTCAGAAAAGGATGGGGTAACAGTAGAACTAGTAGAGGGCATTGTGTTACTATCCATCCTAACAATCAAATAAGTCCTCAAATTAATCAAATAATCAAATACAACACGATTTTCCCCAATTGACTCAAAAATTTCGAAACCCTAGCCCTAAATTAGGTCGAAAAACATCAATTAAACAACAAGAAAGAGGGGAAGAAGACTTACATGATTGAATACCCATAAATAGATGCAAAGAATCGACAAGAATCGCAACAAAACATTCGAAATAAAACTCGACTTGAATAAACTCTAAAACCCGACTTAAAACGCAACAAACGCGAATTTGAAGGGAAAAGCAAAGGGCTATTGTCAAAAGTAGAGCAATAAACACAATGTGGGATATGAATTTGGTAATAGGGAAGAAAAAATGGAGGATTTGGGGGGGATTTCGTGGGTTTATCGCAATAATAAGGAGAAAAAAGAGTTAGAATGAAAAATTAAAGGAAGAAAGAATACTCCATGTGTGTTATAGGACATATTCACTCGATAGAGTGATTTGAAACCACTCGATCGAGAGCTTCCTCTTGCATTCTACTCGATCGAGTAAAAATCCTCTCGATCGAGAACTCCTCTTTTTTTGACCATTCGATCGAGGACTTGAACTTGCTCGATCGAACTCTTTGAATGGGCAATCCTCTCGATCGAGTACAAAAAGTACTCGATCGAGATTTTTTCCTTTGGCACGCATCCCAATGCAATAAATCTTCCCCAAACCAGCATAAAAACACATAGAAATACTTTCCGCAAATACCAAATCACAAAAATACGCAGTCTATATTCGGTTTTATGCTAATACTAACTATGCTATTGTGCAACAGTCTAGAACGCAATTAAAATGTCTAAACGGAAATTCAAATTACAAGGTTTTACAACGGGGCATTCCCCGCTTATCTTCCAAAACACTGTTGCAGCCCAAAAGAGGGATTCTAACTGGAGGAGGTCCCTTCAGCATCGCGGACCATCCTCTTGGATCGCCATGAGCTTGAACTTGAACTGATAGAGGAAGAATTATTCGCGTCAACATACGCATTCACTTTCTTCTTTCCTCTGACATCTTTACTAGCATTATTATTTGCAGAGTTCCCATCACGTAACTTGGCTTTCACTGCACAATGACCGACAACATCTCCAGTATCCACTCTGTCTGTACCCGTAGCAAGGAAAACAACAGAATGGTCCTCCTTTTTGCTCTCAGTCTGAGGCGGAGGTGTTACTATAGCAGCACAAAATTCAATATCGTCAGCTGGAGAGTCTATGACTGGGTCTATAGAGGGTAAAGCATTGTAAGGTTGAACTTGCGTAGGGGCCCTACGAGCTTTAGACTGATAAAATGTCAGCTCCTCATCTCCCACCTAGAAAGTAAGGGTCTTCCCCCCGACATCAATTACCGCACGAGTAGTAAATAGGAATGGTCGCCCTAAAATAATTGGAGTATAAGAGTTTTCGGGTATGTCTAAGACCACAAAATCAACGGGGATAAAGAATCTCCCGATTTTCACAGGTATGTCCTCTAAGACACCTAGTGGCCGTGATATAGTACGGTCGGCTATCTGAACGGTCATATTGGTGCAATTAAATTTGGTCAACCCTAGTCTCTTAGTGAGAGACAATGGTAAGACATTTACGCTAGCTCCTAAGTCACATAGCGCATTGTCAATTAAGTGGGTCCCTATATGACATGGAATTGAAAAGCTACCCCGGTCTGATTGTTTGGATGGTGTCTTATTCTGAACTAAGGCGGACCCTACTTTAGTCAAAGCTACCGTTTTATGGTCACTTATATGCCTCTTACGCGTTAAAATTTCTTTCATAAACTTCATGTAAGAGGGTACCTGGGTAAGCAGTTCAGCGAAAGGAACGTTAACATGAAGGCTCTTTAGAATACCAGCAAATTTCCCGAACTGTTGATCGGCCTTCTTGTTCTGCAATCGCCTCGGAAAGGGAACCGTGATAGGAATTTCCAACCCTTTGTTTCTTTCTACCAATGTCTCAACAAGCTCGTCATCTTTCTTGCTCGATCTACCCCTTTTTCCTCTCGATCGAGGTCTTTCAGCAGAAATATCATTCGATCGAGCACCATCAACAACACGATCGAAGTCCTCTTTATCAACATCACTCGATCGATATATGAATTCACTCGATCGAGCATTTTTCTCAGCAATATCATTCGATCGAGGAATTTCCTTTACTCGATCGAAATGTTGAAAATCAGTTTCACTAGATCGAACATTAACTTCGCTCAATCGAGTACTATTCCCATCATTTTTACTAGGTTGACCGCCAGAAATGAGTCGATCGAGTATTTTCCTTGGATTCAGCATGGATTCGTCCATTGACGACTGTTCATTCTCAGCAACAACAGGCCTCAGGTCTGATATGTCTTCATCTGTTAACAATTTGGGTCCTTCATAAGAAAGACCGCTTCACAAATTAATCAGATTTACCGTCTCATATTGGTTCTTATCAGGTTGAGACAATAAATGACCCGGCTTCCTTGAAGATTGGTTAGCAGCAAGTTGAGCTATCTGGGACTCGAGTGACTTAATCGACGCATCTTTTTGTTGTTCACTCCTTTGCAATTGGACAGTCAACGATTGTATCATTGACTTCAACTCAGTCATCTTACTTACTCCACTAGAAGAAGCTCCTTGATTAGGCGGTGGGAAAGACGGAGGCTTTTGAAAGCCTTGTTGAGCTTTATGAGGGGGAATATATGGTTGTTGCTACTGCAGTGGAGGTGTAGAATTCAACACATTCTGACTAGTCCATCTCAAATTAGGATGGACTCCACTCTGATTGTTATAATAAGAACCTCCTTGCCTATTTTGCTGAAAGGCAAGGACTTGCTCCTTCTCAGTTAGACAGTCAATAGCAGTGTGACCGTCATTGCTACCGCACCTCTCACATGTAACGATTTCTGAACCATCTGTCGATCACCAGCATTCTGCAACTCCAACTTATCGAAACGGGCATTCATGGCTTCAAGCTGAGCCACAACTGCATTTTCAATAAAATTACCTATCTGAATACCATCTCTCGGGTTCCCATACTCAGCACAATGGGTAGCCATCACCTCTATGATTCCCCATCCCTTATCATCATCATTATTCTTTTGAAATTGTCCATTTGATGAGGCGTCCAAAATAGCACGGTGGTCGTCATACAACCTATTATAGAACTTGTTACACAAGAACCACTGATCGAAACCATGATGAGGAAGAGACCTCACCAACTTCTTGAACCGGCACCAAGCTTAATAAAAATTGTCATCTGGTGCTTGCTTGAAACTTGTAATTTTTCCTCTCAGCTGATTAGTTCGTTGTGGAGGAAAATACCTTTTATAAAAGGCAAGGGCTAGAGTCTCCCAGTTGGTGATCCCGGCTGCTTCTCTGTCAAGATCAGTGAGCCACTCTCGGGCTCCATCGGTCAAACAAAAAGGAAATAGGACCTCCTTAATCTTGTCCCGAGTCACTCCCTTCGTAGCGAGAATGGTAGAGCAATAGTCAGTGAAAACTTCCATATGTTTACGTGGATCTTCACCCGCCACACCTCGATACAAGTTCCGTTCGACCAAATTGATGTAGGACGGCCGAATGTCAAATGTATTTCCATCCTCGGTCGAAAGCTTGAAACCTTTAGGGATTGAGGCAGCTGTCGGCTTTGAGTGACTCGCGATGTTAGGTATTTTCACTGGACAGACGGCAGAAATAGACTTGTCTTCTGCAAAAGACGGATCTTCTGCAAATAGGAAATGTTCTAGCTCAGGTTCAAAAGTACTCATGGCTTCCTTTTGAATCTTTCTCTGAAGTCTTTGTCTATAACGGAAGGTCCGTTCTGGTTCAGGATCAGCTGGAACTAACTCTGCCCTGTTAGACCTGGGCATAAACAAGACTAAAGAATATAAATAAGAACTGTCTCAAGGAATTAAAAATTCCCTGAGACTGAGAGACAAATGAAACAAAAACAGATAAATAGGCCAATTTCCTCCCCGACAACGACGCCAAAATATGATACGGTCGTCAGGTACCAAAAATAATTACCTAAATACAACTAACAGAAGCTAGCGGTAAGTAGGGTCGATCTCCACAGGGAGGCTAAGTATCTATCTGCTAAGTACGTTTGTCGGGTCACAATTGGGGGTTTTAAAATTGGTTTTCTAAACTACTGACGGTGTAAGGCAAGAGAAATAAAGACAAGAGCGAAAAAGCTAAGAAAAAGCTAAGATGTAATCAGATAAGGAGAGATATGTCAAGATTTCGGTTCACAGTAGCAGTTTACTAACTCAGGCATAAATAGTCTAGACAATCTACTGTGAGAAGGGCAAGGGAAAGGTCCTTCCGGTCCGCTATCCACCCTAGATTACTACTAACTTAACTTCCGTCCTCATTAGGGTAGTCTAGTGTTCATAGCAGGTCTGTTCATTCCAATATTTCGATCTAGGAGCGAATTTAACAAGATTAAAGTTGTTTAGAGGCGTGCACTCGACTAAACATATTACAGTTATATTGCTATGGTCACAGGTTCTCACAATTAATCGCCTAGCCTATTTTCAACATCGTCACTTTACTACCATGTGTCACGTCCATATTTATTTGAATGCAAAAAGACGTGTGCCACTCGGCCAAGCCAACGCTACTTTGGACGAGTCAGGCAACCCTTCACGAACAAGTATCACTACGGAAATAATATTGAAAGAACGATATAATACGAAACTAATAAAGTGCGGAATAATCGTAGAATATCGATAAATAAAATGTATTATTATTGAGAATGGGAAAATAAAATAAATATTACAAGAGTTTTAATACATAGATTTTGTAGAAGGAAAAGGATTTTCTGAGGAGAAAAGATTGTGTAAAAATGAAGGCAAATGCCTTCTTATATAGGCAAGGGGAGTGGCGGTTGGGAGTGAAGAGGTGCGAGAGACACCCCTTGGTGGATTTGGCAAGAGGAACCAAGGAAAAGGGGCCATGGTGTCCCTTGGTGTTGGCGGAAAGAAAAGGAGGGAGGAACCATTGGTTCCTCTTCCAAATGTGGCGCCAAAATGGAGGTGTCTAAGGGGGGTGTATGTGTGTTTTGAGAGAGGGATGGATAAGGATGAATGTGGATGGAACACATCACCACCCATGTGTGAGCTAGTCGTGAGCTGAGTGAGCTAGCGTTGAGCTACGTATAGTTGCCTTGAGCTTGCTTTGAGCATTGATTTGTGGTTGTATGTGGATGTCGAGCTGCCCGAGCATTGCTAGGCCATGATGTTTGCTCAAATAACCTCGAAATGGCTAAGAAAAAAGTGGCGGGTGACATTCTCCCCCACTTGAATGGTTGATGCCCTCATCAACGTCACGACTCAATAAGAAAAATTACATATAAAGATATCCTACTACATAATGTCTATTTTATTTTTGGAACGTGACCGAACATACTAACAAGCCTAAATGTTCTATGTTTTCTAATATAAACGAACACTCTAACAAGCCTAAGTGTTCGGTAATCATAACATAAATAATCGAACATTCTAACAAGCCTAAATGTTCGATCTTTTATTCTACTATTTACGTGAGATATATATACATAAAAGATATGACAATTGCTCTTTCCAAAGCGATGATGTATCCTCTATTTCCATCACCCTTGGTCTTGATTAGTTGAAGTTGCTTCATTCTTGTGAGTTCGGACCGTCAACAAGGTCCTCCATAAAGTCGGGATGTAAACTTGGTCCCTCGAAAGGATCCCAAGTCGCATACCATGAAGATAAGTAGAAGTTAGCCTCCGGATAGTACGGTCCATGTGCATAACCGGCCTCCCCAGCATCATACGTGTAATACTCCGTATTTATATGTCTTGAGGGTACTCTATCGAGTAGCCCTTACTCTGTCGAGTAAGGGCAAGTTGCGAAGTTAAATAGTTTCTGACCTGTTGGGCACTCGATCGAGTAGCTGGGGCACTCGATCGAGTAGGGGGGTACGCGATCGAGTACCTTGGGTACTCGATCGAGTGTCCGGTTTACGGGGGGTTTTTCTCGGGTTTTGTTAATTACGCGATTAAGGTATTTAAACATATTCGTCATGGTTCTAAATCACTTTTTACAAAACCTAAAACCCGTTTAAGAGAGAAAGCAACTAGTCTTCTTCCTAATCGCGTTCTTGACAATTCCCGGAGTTCAGACGGTCAGTTCGTATCGTAGTTCGTGTCGTTGGATTCCTTGCGTCGAGGGTAAGCTTTTAATATAATTTATATAATGTTTTGTTAAGGTTGGTGAAACCCTAATTTAGGAATTGGGGGTCTTTATGAGTAGTATTTGAATGGTAGCATCTATGTGTTGTATGATAGGAGGAGAATTCGTAGAAGAGCCGTTTTGATACAGCTGTAGATACCGTCTGCGTGTTGTGCTTTCCAGGTAGGATTTCCTACTCAGTATTAGTCCCATAATGGGATCTTGGTGATGTGTTGTATTTAGTTGTTTGATATAATGATTGGGATGATTGTGATTGTGATTGTGGTTGTTCTTGATTGGCTCTCGAGATGCGTTCTCGGCTGAGTGGGGTCACTTGCGGGAGTGACTTCACGCCCTAGTTTCGCCCTTCGTGGAACCCGCCACGGAAGGGGATGTGCACATTAATGGACAGGGTTATCGCTCGATACGATGAGCGGGGCTTAGGTGGGAACGGCTGCGGTCCCCCACTGGCAGGGCTGGTCCAGTGGACAGTCAGGATTGAGATGATGGGAGTTGGTGGTGCGTGTGTGTGTATGTGGCAGTTCAGCTGTCTGTTTGCCTATTATGGTTATCTGTTTTGATTGTGTGATTAGTACTGACCCCGATGTTGTTTTGTAAACCTGCGGTGATCCATTCGGGGATGGTGAGCAGATATTGAGCAGGTATTGAGATGAGTACTGGGATAGCTGGGATGCCACGACATGATGATAGGAGTCTTCCGTTGTAGCCTTAGTTATTTACGTTTCAGTTAGAATAGACAGTTTGGAATAATGTATCGTACTTTCAGTTTGGTTTCAAGGATTGTATTCATTCACTAAACTATTGATAATAAATGTTGTTTCTTTATTGTTGTTGTTTGATTATCATACCTCGGGCAACCGAGATGGTAATGTCTTCATACCTGAGTGGTCCTGGTAAGGCACTTGGAGTATGGGGGTGTTACAAATGGTATCAGAGCGACGATCCTGAAACCTGTAACCAATGAACCTAATGAATATAGGGAGTCAAATTAAAATGAACCCGGGGTAAAGGTTGTAGGAGCTAATGCAAAGACTTGGGAGACGTCTTAAAGTCGCGAACTCGCCCTACAATTTTGAACCGGTCACCATGGGATATGTGTCGGGATCGTTATGTGCTTATTGTGTGCTGTGTGTATCTATGTAGTAGTATGTTGTATGAATTGATGGATGTATGTATGTGGAGAATGGGGAATGTGTAGAAAAGATGGTGATAATGTGATTTCGTATGTTGTTGATTGAAAGCATGTTGCATGATAGTTGGTTTACAATGTTGGTTGGAATTGTTAGAAAAGTATATGAGAATGATGAGTAATGTGTTGGAAATGGATGAATTGATTGGAAAAAGTTGGAGTAGCAATTGCATAAGAATATGAATTTTGTGATCATGACTATGTTTAGGTAACGAAGTGTAATTGTAATGTTGTTGTATTAGTAACATAGAAATAGGATTTGTAATGTATGAGAATGTTTTGTGTTACGAAAAGTTATAAAATTTAAAGCATGCGGTTAGTACATGACTAATGAGTTAAATAATATATGTGCATGATGGATGTTGTTGCTTTATTTTTGAAGATGGTAACATGAGATTGGCAATACTGGTTTTATGAGCATCGAGTTGTTTTTTTTTTTTGTTTATCATGTTGTCATTTAAGTTGTTTGGAAGTAAAAGCAAGTATTTGTGTTTTCGATTATAGCAAGATTGTCTTTAAACTGTTATAACTTTATATGCATAAATGATTTTAATGTGATTCCAATTGGAGGTGATAGCTTGTCCTTTTACGATTCTAACGATAGGTCACACGCCCAAAATGACCAAGAAATGAGTGAGTTATGACTGTTTTACGAAAACTGGACAGTGCTGAGAATTGGGGTACTCGATCGAGTATCCTTGGTACTCGATCGAGTAAGGGGGCACTCGATCGAGTATGTTAGTTACTCGATCGAGTAGCCCTGGTGATTTGTTTTACGTGCTTCTGATCTTGACCTACTCGATCGAGTAAGTCCCTTACTCGATCGAGTGGCCTGTACTCGATCTAGTGACCCCTGTTTTGGGTCATATGCTTATCTTTTGAATTCGTTGCATATTATGTTTAATTCAAAGTTATTATTTTGCTTCTTTATGCATTGTTTTACATGTATGTTGGTCTTGACGCGTAAGTTACCCAATCTTGTGGTGTAGTGAGTGGCACCTGTGGTGAGTATGAGTTCGGTGGGAGGACATGAGTTATACGTGGTTGTAATAGATAGTGGAAAAAGAAAAGGAAGATTGTTATGGCTTAATTGAGACATAGAGCATGTTTTCTGAGATTAAATGGGATGAGTGATATGAGTGTGTGTTGAGTAACGTAAAAGTAAGTGAATGTGGGCGATGGATGATGTGAGTCTAAGGAACGTGAGAATGAAAGGATTGAGAGTAAGGAGATGGATAGTGACAACTTGAGATGTGTAAAGAATTATGGAGGGAGGTAGTTAAGAGCCGTGTGGGTTAAGAATATACATAATGAAAGTTCGTTTTAAAGGGGTTGAGAATAGTGGTATATAGCGAACTTAATGGGACATGTCGCGACGTGGATTTGCAGGTAGTGACTGAGTTTGGAAATTTGTGTTATCGAGAGACGAAACTACTGTGTGATTTCCTTGGGTAATTAGCGGTATTAAATGAATTCTGATTTCTAGAGATGTAAAAAGGGAGATGCAATTGTTTGAACATTAAACGTTGATTCTATGGATAGATTAGTGGCAAGTGTGAGTGATAGCATAATAAGAGAAGATCCATGGTAAGAAAGAGTGAGATGATGTCGGTAGAAAATAATGGAATCTGAATTTTGGAGCAACGAAGAAGTAACTGGATTTCTAAAGAGTTAGCTAGAAGGAATAAGGAGTTGAGCTATTAATTGTTATTGTTGAGTGTAAAGAGAAAAGGAGGATAAAAGTAAGCTGAGAAAAATGTTGACCAGAGTTATGTGATATAGAAGTAAGGAATCGTCGAGATTTATGATATTATCATGAGGACATTAACTAATGATTATATAGAAGTTTCAGGACAACATGATTGATAATGAGTTTCGAGGAATTAAGGGAGCAAGAAGTTGGTGGAGTATTGGCACGATACGAGGTATTTGGTGGAGAGTTGAATGACAACACAAATAAGATAGTATTGGGAATAATGTTGAGGTAATTTTGTGGACGGGTTTGATGTTCGTTATTTGGAATGATAACCAAAGATAGGAGAAAAACCGTGTTATTTCGATATGAGTGTAAGAGGTTTGATATACGAGCAGTGGTGGTATTGTGGTGTTGTCACTAGTGGTTAAGGGCGATGGTATATTACAAAGGTAGCAATTCTAAAGAGGTTGATTTGGTAGGGACCTGATTGTTGTGTATGGTTGTGAGAGGGTATAAGATGTGGTTAGATGAGGCGGATGCTAATAGTTGAATAGTAATGGTATGGTTATACTTGGCAGGAAGTGGTGGTTGTGCGAATGGGGGAAAAGGTTATGAGGGGCATATGAGTTAAGCTCGGGCGGCAGGTAACCTATGTTGAGTGGTAACTTACGTGATCATGATTGACTGGTTGGATGTGATTATGGGTCTATGTCATATATATAAATGTTTGTGTGAGGTTCTGACCTCACGAAAAGCAGTATGGTGTGATAGTTATAAAGATGTCATATGAATGTTTGTGATATATGTAGGGTACGACAATCTAATGGAATGATGATCAAAAGTGATAATTTGATTGATATGGCATGGTTAGTTATAATTGTATGTGTATTTATAATACATATGTATTCCGTGAAATGGTGGAAATGATGCTCATGAGGTGCTTATCCATTTATTCATATAATATGTTGCGTTGTGATCGAGTAAAGTGGATTTGAGTAAGTTTTTCTTGTCTGAGAAGTCATTCTGAGTCAGTATTTATGGGAGTTGTATGCAGTTGTGATGACTATCGATGTGGTTGTGGTGCCTCGGGTGGTGATCCGGGCACGATATTTAGTGCTGTGATACAGGTATTTTCGCACTACGGTGTGGCTGTTGGTGGCGGTGTTGTGATGCCGTCACCGGTTGTGGTGGAGTAGGCGGGATGATTATGATTCGAGTTTCGAGAGTACATACCAGTCATACATAGATTGTTGTTTTGTTGATGTTGCTTCCTGTGAACTTCAGTTTTTAAAGATAGATAGTTGTTTTGTTATTGATGTTTCTTACCAGGTTAAGTTGGGAATGAGGGTAGAGCATGATATGAAATAGAGTAGTATATGTTTTCGTTGTTGTCATGGTATAATGATGTTCTATTGATGGGACACGGTTGTGAGAGGTTGTTACAGTAATTTTGATCTTGTTCTAAATAAGGCTTTAGTGGACATGATAATGGCAAGTGATTCGTAGAACATGTGTGGTAATGATCTGATATATGCAGGTGGTTCATAATCCTTTGTTGAGACAGTGAGTGTAGCATGTTGAATAATAAGTGTCGTGTTAAGTTATGTATGAGTCTTGCGGTAATGAATGAAAGAACTTGAGGATTTAGTGTGAGTGTACGTAACGAGTGGGGATCGTGAGTTATGCGTTTGGGAGGTAAGTGCTTTACATAGAGAGGTATGTTGTTTTGCAGTAATAATGGAGAGTTAGTATGGTGATTTTGCTACGAGTTTATGGTATAGGTTAGGTGCTATGCCGAATGAGTTGAGAAATGAGAAATGTTTATGTATGGGAGCCTTGAATATAAGAATGGTGAGTGTTTGATTTATAAATGGTTATCTTGCACATGTGCTGGTAAAGAGGGTAATGGGAAGTATCTAGGATTTAGTATTAGTGAGTTACGAGGACGTAACATTTATCTTAAGAGGAGTATGATGTGATAAAAGAGATTTTGATGGGTGTGCATATGGTAATATATTTGGAAGTTTGAGTCTTGATGTCGAATAAAAGGTTGATTCGTGTTGTGGTTAATTTTGTTAAAGGTCATGACCGGACTGGTAGTAGTTCGATGTTTAGGAGTGTGAGAATATTTGGATAGTGTTGACAGTTGGATGATGATGGTTATGAGTTCGATAGTCTTGGCAGTTGGATGAGGATGTTTATGAGTGTGAGTAAACTTCGAGGACGAAGTTCCTTTTAAGGGTGGTAGAATGTAATATTCCGTTTGAGGTCTATGAGTGTCTTGATTTTGGATTTGATAGTGGATGATATTATGGAGCTAGCAGCGTTAGAGGATGGTAGTTGGTTATGTATGGAGTGGGTGTCGTGAGAGATATATATGTGGTGGATACGATATCGTGAGTCATGTAAGGGAAGTAAACATAGTTGGTGAAGTGGGTGTTAAAAGTTCATGTTGTATGTTTGGTCGAGTTCTTGAGTTCTTAGTTATGTTGTTGTGTCTTGGTCGAGCTAGTATGGTTGTTTTTATGTATGGGTTGAACTTCGGGGACGAAGTTCTTTTTAAGGAGGGAAGACTGTAATACTCCGTATTTATATGTCTTGAGGGTACTCTATCGAGTAGCCCTTACTCTGTCGAGTAAGGGCAAGTTGCGAAGTTAAATAGTTTCTGACCTGTTGGGCACTCGATCGAGTAGCTGGGGCACTCGATCGAGTAGGGAAATCTGCGATCGAGTACCTTGGGTACTCGATCGAGTGTCCGGTTTACGGGGGGTTTTTCTCGGGTTTTGTTAATTACGCGATTAAGGTATTTAAACATATTCGTCATGGTTCTAAATCACTTTTTACAAAACCTAAAACCTGTTTAAGAGAGAAAGCAACTAGTCTTCTTCCTAATCGCGTTCTTGACAATTCCCGGAGTTCAGACGGTCAGTTCGTATCGTAGTTCGTGTCGTTGGATTCCTTGCGTCGAGGGTAAGCTTTTAATATAATTTATATAATGTTTTGTTAAGGTTGGTGAAACCCTAATTTAGGAATTGGGGGTCTTTATGAGTAGTATTTGAATGGTAGCATCTATGTGTTGTATGATAGGAGGAGAATTCGTAGAAGAGCCGTTTTGATACAGCTGTAGATACCGTCTGCGTGTTGTGCTTTCCAGGTAGGATTTCCTACTCAGTATTAGTCCCATAATGGGATCTTGGTGATGTGTTGTATTTAGTTGTTTGATATAATGATTGGGATGATTGTGATTGTGATTGTGGTTGTTCTTGATTGGCTCTCGAGATGCGTTCTCGGCTGAGTGGGGTCACTTGCGGGAGTGACTTCACGCCCTAGTTTCGCCCTTCGTGGAACCCGCCACGGAAGGGGATGTGCACATTAATGGACAGGGTTATCGCTCGATACGATGAGCGGGGCTTAGGTGGGAACGGCTGCGGTCCCCCACTGGCAGGGCTGGTCCAGTGGACAGTCAGGATTGAGATGATGGGAGTTGGTGGTGCGTGTGTGTGTATGTGGCAGTTCAGCTGTCTGTTTGCCTATTATGGTTATCTGTTTTGATTGTGTGATTAGTACTGACCCCGATGTTGTTTTGTAAACCTGCGGTGATCCATTCGGGGATGGTGAGCAGATATTGAGCAGGTATTGAGATGAGTACTGGGATAGCTGGGATGCCACGACATGATGATAGGAGTCTTCCGCTGTAGCCTTAGTTATTTACGTTTCAGTTAGAATAGACAGTTTGGAATAATGTATCGTACTTTCAGTTTGGTTTCAAGGATTGTATTCATTCACTAAACTATTGATAATAAATGTTGTTTCTTTATTGTTGTTGTTTGATTATCATACCTCGGGCAACCGAGATGGTAATGTCTTCATACCTGAGTGGTCCTGGTAAGGCACTTGGAGTATGGGGGTGTTACAATACGTCCCTGCCGTCCTCGTATAAGGAGCCACGTCCCCAGGTTGGGCATTCAAAGCTGTGTAGTGGCGCAAAGGCGGGTTATACTCCCATGGTGTTCGCCCATTAGTACTACCTCCCTCTTCTAAATTGTTAAAATGGTAAGGGTAGTAACCATCATCCATGAAACTTGATTGAGCGGTGTCCATCATGTCATCGTTTGGAGTGATGTTACTACCTGTTGATGAAGCGACGTTCCCCTCAATTAAAAGATTGCGATTGATAGATTTACCTCGATTTTCATAGGGGTTAAGGCCTACCCAATCGGTTTGTGCTCGTGTAGAAATTCGCCAATTGTCTTTGTTTCGTTGTTGTTGAGCCCAATTGGAGGGATAAACGAAATGTGTGGGCAATATTGTGTCAAATGATGTCCGAGACACACGGGGCACCCCTCGTTGATTCCTGCTTGCATAACATCGTCACATGGGTCTTCTTGCTTGACCCTCTTGAGAATGAAATGAGTGCTGCAACCGGGTGTGTCCTTGTGCGACTTTATGATGCGCCATCCACCCTTCTTCTCTTCCTCTGGTTCACGGGTTTCCCATTCAACACCACTTCCCGAATTTTCCATTTCCGTAAACAATGTGATACTTCGAGCGAAACCTCGCTCTGATACCACTTGTCATGTCCTTATTTATTTGAATGCGAAAAGACGTGTGCCACTCGGCCAAGCCAACGCTACTTTGGACGAGTCAGGCAACCCTTCACGAACAAGTATCACTACGGAAATAATATTGAAAGAACGATATAATAAGAAACTAATAAAGTGTGGAATAATCGTAGAATATCGATAAATAAAATGTATTATTATTGAGAATGGGAAAATAAAATAAATATTACAAGAGTTTCTATACATAGATTTTGTAGAAGGAAAATGATTTTGTGAGGAGAAAAGATTGTGTAAAAATGAAGGCAAATGCCTTCTTATATAGGCAATGGGAGTGACGGTTGGGAGTGAAGGGGTGCGAGAGACACCCCTTGGTAGATTTGTCGGGAGGAACCAAGGAAAAGGGGCCTTGGTGTCCCTTGGTGTTGGCGGGAAGAAAAAGAGGGTTCCAAATGTGGCGCCAAAATGGAGGTGTCTAAGGGGGGGGGGGGGGGGTTTATGTGTGTTATGAGAGAGGGGTGGATAAGGATGAATGTGGATGGAACACATCACCACCCATGTGCCTCTCATGTGCCTCCTCCTCTAGATAGGGTGGACTAGGGGTGGACTAGGCAGTGAGCTGCGCTAGTGACCCCCGAGTACTTGTGAGCTGAATTCCACTCCCCGTGAGGTGAGTGAACTTGAGTGAGCTAGTCGTGAGCTAAGTGAGCTAGCATTGACTTGCGTATAGTTGCCTTGAGCTTTGATTTGTGGTTGTATGCGGATGTCGAGCTGCCCAAGCGTTGCTAGGCCATGATGCTTGCTAAAATAACCTCGAAATGGCTAAGAAAAAAGTGGCGGGCGACACATAGCTCCCCTAATCCTAACATAAAAGGATTTAGCTACTCATGCTATGGGATTTAACAACAACAACGATGATTGTGCTAAGAGACATGATAAAGAGATAAAGAGAATGAATTGTATACTAGAATTGAAGAACAAGGAATTAAAGTAAAGTAATAAAGATTAGATTAAAGTCAAGAGAAAGATTACAATAAAGCGAATCCGGTGTAAAGAAAAAGCAGCAGCAGAGATTAAGAGTAAAGTTTCGGATCTAAACTGTAATTAAGAGAGTAAAAAGAAGTGTCAAAAGTATGTTTATGACCTAATGACGACTTCCCTTATATAGGGAAGCGTTTTTATTGACATAAATAAACCTAGCACGGATTAAGAAGCCCGTGTAATATAGCAAATCACTCGATCGAGTCCTTTCAAACTACTCGATCGAGTGAATCTTCAGAAAAACCGTCCGATCGAGCAAAAGAAGCTCTTGATCGATCACCTCCAAGTTAGCTCATTTCGATCGAGCATAGGAACCACTCGATCGAACATCTGCAACTGCCAAATCACTCGATCGACCTCTAAAAGCTCTCGATCGAGTAGATATCCACTGAATCAGCCTTGACACTCGTTTGGTTAGCTTCCTAAGACCTTTCTTCACGCTTCCCGGAGTATGACTTCTGCTCTAAATCTCCGTCTCCTTAAAATGCATGCTAAGTGGGACGACTAAGGCACGATTCCAGTACTTTAAGGTCCATTTCTGCAATGAAGACAAAACAAACCAAAGTACCCAATTCGGGGCATTTTGCAATACGAAGCAATGTAAACGGCATAGAAATGCGTGCAATAAGAGGCTAAAAAGTCTATATAAATGGCATGTATCAGGTGACATTCTCTGATCTACGAGAAAACCAACCAAAACATCTAACTCATCTCAGCTCAACATCTATCGATCTCAACTTATAATTACATCTCAAGGACTCTAGCTACCAATCCTCATTACCGCAAAGTGGATACCCAAATGAGACCCCAAAACTAGCAACTACTCTTACCTAACATGGTTCCTATGTAACCATCACAACACTCAGAAAAATATACCGACTATGCTAACCTCGAGCTTAACACAAACTTCCAAGTATAAACAACAAGGCCAAGTCCCATAACCTTAGTATCATAGGCAACTCATACTTAACACACAGAATCCACCAATCGAATCCACCAATCCAATATACTCACTTTATCAAGGAACTAGGTATAAGAATCACTACGTCTTTCTCATCACACTACCTAAGTCTTTCTAACATCACAACCTCTCAAAACAAGGATTATGGGTCAACCACAAACAGACTACTCAAAGCCAAATTATCCGACCAAGATTAACATCCCACAAAAGAAAGAGAACTATCAAAAAGGCGTTAAGGGAGGACAAGCAAGGAACGAAGGGCAAGTTGGAAGGGTACAAAAGTAGCTTGCGAAGTAAAACAAAAGAGAGTTTAGAAGAAGAAATAAGCATCAAGAAGTAATGAGTAAGGCGAGGTACACAAGAACGAGGGATATCTTAGAGGAAGTAGAAGCATTCTTCAATTTCCGGAAATAGGCACCAAGTCTTGATTGCAACATGGCTAATCTCATGGTTTGCCGATCCAAGAGTACAAGAACCAATTATTGACAAATAACAAACATGTTAGAACCTACAAAGAGCAAACACACTACAGACTACCACCTTAGGTCCTTTAGTCTATCCATCTCTCATTCATTATTCAAGGTCTAAGTTCAAGTTTAAGTTTGGGGTACACGTGTGTGCGTCGGGAGCAACAAAGGCTCTGATACCAACTATGAACCCCCGCAACAGCGGTAAGATGAATGCAATAATAAAATGCAGAATTTTAGGAAATTTTTTAAACTTTTAAAGTTTAAAGCGCGGATTCATTAAAATCTAAAATATAAATAAAGAATGCGGAAATAAAGTTAAGTTTATACAAACGTGATAGCCAAAGGTGAGGGATTATATATCCCTCGAATGACAAAAAGATAAATGGTGAGTCTAAGCAATCCTAATAAACCGACTACTAGTCCAAGGTTTAGTTCTCGCTAGCCCACATGTCTTCCCCACGTAAGCATCTTCACAACCTATCATTCATGTAAACATGAACTCCACAATAAGTGGGGAGTAACTGAAGGTTCTCCCACCACAAAATGTCGAAACACAGATAAACAAGAACATATTATAACATCATAAATATAACTATTTAATGCAAGCACAGAGACATGAGACTAACATTCAAAACATGCGTAGTCAATCATAGATAAGGCATATGATACCTACATATGAGACAATCCAACCAAAATGTCATAAATGATAATACAACTACAAACACGATAGAATATCATATGTCACGGATAAACAAGATTAACATCATAGTACATGTGAATGGAAACCTTAGCCATGAACTTTGAAAGCCAAATAACATACAATACACGAAATGGGACTACTAACATCACACATAAAGCAAAGCATCCGGCTCAGAGGCTACCTTTAAATCATCTCCGAGACACAAATCCTTAAGTACCTTGGCTCAGTGGTTACCTTTAAAACATGTCTAAGGCACAACCTCTAAAGTATCTGGCTCAGCAGTTACCTTTAAAACATGTCCAAATACTACAAAAAAGTGCCTGACTCAGAGATTACTTTTAAAACATGTCCGGGGCACAACACATAACCTATCTGGCTCAGCGGTTACCTTTAAAACATGTCCAAATACTACAAACAAGTACCCAACTCACAGGTTACGTTTAGAACATGTCCGAGGCACAACACATAACGTATCTGGCTCAACGGTTACCTTTAAAACATGTCCAAATACTACAAACAAGTGCCCGACTCAGAGGTTACCTTTAAAACATGTCTGAGGCACAACACATAAAGTATTTGGCTCAGCGGTTACCTTTAAAACATGTCCAAATACTACAAACAAGTACCCGACTTAGAGGTTATCTTTAAAACATGTCCGAGGTACAACAAACAAGTATCTGGCTCAGCGGTTACCTTTAAAACATGGCCAAATACTACAAACAAGTGCCCGACTCAAAGGTTACCTTTAAAACATGTCCGAGGCACAACATATAAAGTATCTAAGATGTGATTATCAATGTCACAATCATACTTATGCCTTGCATCTCACCATAAGTACGGATGGGAACATCAATCCTAACGATCATACCGCAATTAGAGGGCTTATAGCTCACCCCTAGTATCCGATAGGACCAAGACTCTCACAACCAAACAATACAAGACATTATCTAGGATACGACCCTTCAAATAACTATTTATAATAAATGTTTCATGCATGTATTATATTAATAAACTAGTTTGAATGCCCGTGCGTTGCAACGGGGTAATTAGCTTATTTATAATGCAAAAAAAAAGTTATAACGTTTAATGTTTACATTATATGTCTAATGATTTGTTTACATATTATTAAAATTATCTCTTTCAAAAAAAATAAAAGATTAATATATACGTGGGTTAACTCTTATTTATAATTATATAATCACCCTACCTTATACTAATCTTTCGATGTGGGACAATTCTACTATTTATAAGTAATATATTCACAAAAATTGGATTTTTTCTGATGTGGGACAATTCTAATATTTATACGTAATATATATTTATCAAACCTGCTTATTTTTCAATGTGGGACAAATAACATACTCAGAATTACACCATCTTTTTTGCACTTAGCTCGACATCTAACCAGATCTCGAATACCGAATACAGACAATTGCTACTCATTATATCTAATAGTTATATTTAAATTTAATAATATGATCAAGTACTCTCCATTAATATTTGTACGTTGTTTTTCTTCAAACAAAATTTAACATAATTGAGATACGGAAATTTCCCGTGGTACCCCTTAATTTTGTTCGATTTTCCATGTTACCGCTACTTTTAAAAATCTGCCTATGGTACCCTTGAGGTTCCATTTTTTTGCCCATGTTACCAACTAATGTAAAGGCTGTTAAATGGACGTTAAGTTTAATGGCGTGGCAATAAAATAACAATTAAAAAATAATACCCTCTTCATTGTTTTATTGGTACGGATATCTCTTTTTTAAATGCAAATTTAATTAACTATATCATTATAATATTGGAAATTTCTCATGGTAACCTTGAACTTTGATAGATTACACATGCTACCATGGACGTTTGTTTTCTATTTTTTTTATCATAATTAAATTATGTGCAAATGATAAGAACCTATACTCTAATGATAGAATATTTTTTAACACAATTCTAATTATATTATTTAAACATAGTATATTTACCACACCTACATTATTTTTCAATATGTGATATATAAAATCCATAGGAAGAAAATATAATGATATAAACTTTTAAGAGCTCTCCAAGACAATACTTAAGCGACTCAAAAGATTTTGGGTTAATGCCTAAATACCAAGGATCCTCATAGAATCACCCACCTTATGCTATATTTCGATGTGGGAAAATTCTATTTGATAGTATATATTATAATAAATAAAAGATTTTCCAAACATTAACTTAGGTTATAAATCATTATTGTCAAACTTTTTTAAGAGTTATCTCTGACAATACTTAAGGGAATCAAAAGATTTTGAGTTATGACTTCTATTTATAATCATAAGATCACCATGCCTTATGGTAATCTTCCGATGTGGGACAATTCTAATATTTATAAATAGTATATTCACCACACTTACGTTACTTTTCAATGTAGGACAAATAACATACTAACTACACCATTTTTTTTTGCACCTACTTTGACATCAACCCGATTTAATAATGAGAAAATACAATACAATGCAATATACATATACACTCTAATGATAGCATTTTTTTGTCACAATCTAATTATATAGTTTTCATAATATACTTTTTTTTTCAAATGAAATATAAAGTTTTTATATCAAAATTATAAACATCACTTTAATATAATATAGAAAATATATATATATATATGGACATTTCTATTATTTATACATAATATATTCACAACACCTACATTATTTTTCAATGTGGGACATATAACATACTAAAAAGTCTATATCTTTTATATCAAAAAAAATTGTATTAATACCTAAGTTTCAAGGATGCCTCTATTTATATTTATAGATTCACTCTACCGTATACTATTATTACAATGTGAGATACATAATTTATTATTTAGACGTAGTATGTTCATAATGCATACATTATTTTTCAATGTGAAAGATATAATATACCAAGAAATACATGTCTCTTCTTAAAAAACCACTATTGTATACATATTATTTTTCTTTGAAGGTAAAACCACTTAGTCTCGATCATTAGATATGGATCTCTACATCGTACATATAACGACTCGTTAACGCTGTATTAATGCATTCAGAAGACAACCATTAGTAAAATCTTTAGTTTTGTATTGTGTCAGTTGACTACCATTAGTAAAACCTTTAGTTATTTTTTTTATTTTCTTGTTCATGTTCTTAACTCTTTCCCGGGCAGCTCCCAACGATTTCCACTTTATTTTTTATATCATATCCTAGATAATGATATAAAATCTTAAGAACTCTTTAAAACAATATTTATGAGACTGAAAATTTTTTGGGTGGATACATAAGTTCCAAATATGCATCCTATTTATAATTATAGGATCACATAACCTTATACTAATCTTTCGATGTGGGACAATTCTACTATGTATATGTAGTATATTCACCACACCTACTTATTTTCCAATGTGGGACAAAACATACGAAAAAGTACACAATTTTACGTATTAAGAAGTACACCATCTTTAATATGTGCAAGTAATATGAAATTTATACTCTAATGATAGCATTTTTTAACACAAAGCTAATTATATTATTTTCATAATTTTTTTAACGATATTTTTTTGCCAAATGAAATGTAAAAGTATGATATAAAAATTGGAAATACCACTTGAATATAATTTAGGAAATATACATATTATAATAATTAAAAGATTTTCCACTTTATTTTTTACATCGAAAATTATAGTTTCCTAAATTGGTTTTTGATGATGTGGACGCTCTCAGATCGCTCGAAAAAACTCTCTTTTATATATATATATATATATATATATATATATATATATATATATATATATATATATATATATATATATATATATATATATATATATATATATATATATATATATATATTCTACTTCATAATTTAACATGCCGGTTAAATAGAATATAACAAGCGATAATGAATAATTTACGTTAGGTGAAATTTACGGAATCAAAAGTGATCAAGTCCAAGTGACTCATTTATGAGCCCACTAAACAAACTATAAGAAGTCCAATAAGCAAACAAACATAAACCCAAAGAATGGGACACGTTAAGCCCAATAATCAAATCATGTCCGGCCCAACAATCAAGACATGTTAGACCGAACAATTAAGTTATATGAAGTCCAACAAATGAGCCATATGAAGTCCAACACATGGAATATAACAAGCCCAATAAATAAATATAGTAAGCTCGACATATAAAGTATAGTGAGCCCAATACATAGAGTCAAATGAGCCCAATTGAATAAATGTGTAAAAGAACGATATTGACAAAATACGTTATACAAAATATGAGACGGAAATTAAAATATTTCAAATAAACTAAACTAGCGCCAAAATGATCCATAAATACGACCCAAGGTTGTCATTTGGTAGCACTCACGCACGACCCATATCTAGCCCTACACGGCCTCACCACCAGCCACCATTTCCACCCCAAAACAACCACCATTCAACCCACAACCAACCACCAAAACCTGTACAGCCAGCCACCAACAAAACCGTGTAACAACAACCAAAACGAGAAAAATTTAAGACGGGTTTTATATGTATGAACGAAACATAAATTAAGACAATAATTCCACATGTACAAATGACCAAATTCCATCTAAATATACTCAGTTTTGCCGTCCCGAGCTAGACCGTTACAACCTCCCATAAACCACTCAAAACAGCCTGATAGTTGCGTATATCCGACTCGAAATTCAGCATTCAAACCGTCTAAAGTGGCCACGAGCAGCCCCCCACACGACCACCATTCACACCACCCTAACTTCCACCCTAAAAACAGTACAAGTGCACTCTAATTCAAGCCTAAGGCTGCCCCGAAACCGAGTCGTTTTAAGACGACATAGAGAATACGAATAAGATGAACTCTTACCCAGCTAAGACACCATTTTCAGACGAAAATAAAACTAAACCCCATAAA
Source organism: Silene latifolia (assembly GCF_048544455.1). Classification (NCBI taxonomy): domain Eukaryota; kingdom Viridiplantae; phylum Streptophyta; class Magnoliopsida; order Caryophyllales; family Caryophyllaceae; genus Silene; species Silene latifolia. Next base: position 88,561,535 of record NC_133526.1, read on the forward strand.
GATTGAGACTTTACCGAAACTAAACATTCAACACACGAACTTAGCACACAAAACAATATAATAACAAGAGATTTCGACATTTGTCGAGTAACCTATCACCGTTTACTTAGCTTCTTAAATTTCCAAGTGAAAACGTCTAAAAGAGCACGAGCTTCCCTCCGGGTCTTCAAGCTCGTCAACTAGAAGTAAGAAAACGGGTTATTCGAGTCATGAAACCGAGTTGTCTTAAGACGACACTTTCGAAATCTCAACAAAACTGAACCTTTCTTACCTTGAAAGAAGGAGGAAGAAAAGAGGAAGAGAATGGTACAAAATTAGAGGAAAAGGTGAAGAAATTGAGTCGAAATCTGGGATTGAAGCTGACGAAAATGGAGGTTGAGTATGGTTGTTGTTGCTGTTGTTTATCCGAAAGAAAGGAAGAAGAAGAAAGAGTGAGGGGGACGGGTGGGGCACGTGAGGATATATATATATATATATATATATATATATATATATATATATATATATATATATATATATATATTTATATTTATATTTATATATAATAATAATAATAATAATAATAATAATAATAATAATAATAATAATAATAATAATAATAATAACATATAAATGTAGAGGGTGGGGTGAGTAGGTGGTATGTGTTGTCGATATACGGTTGGTCCGAGTTTAGTTAAGATTCCCAAATAAAACGCGACGGTCTATGCTAGTCGGTAACATAACACGGAAATATTATTATTATTTTCACCTATTATTAATATCCGACTATATACATATACTTTTATATAAATCGGCTTATAAAAATACAATCTTTATGAAAATTATGTTAAATACGAAATTAATTAAATTAAATAATTTAAAATATAAATAAAGAAATTGAACGGTTAAATAAATCACAAATGCTAAAAATGGGAAATTTGCGGTTGTTACATTTTTGGTTGAAATTTTGCCATTTACAGGTTCTGGAAATTATTTAAGAATGTTCAAAATTTTGATTTTGATTTTTTTCATAATTTTTATATTTAACTTGGAATTAAATGGTAAAAGTTATGATTTACAAGATTTATTAATGAAGTAAATTATAAATATTTTGTGGGAAAATTTTATTGAGTTTTTGTAATCTTGATAATATTCCAGTATTTAAAAATGTGATGTCGAATTTTTCAAAAATTTTATGATTTATTCGGAATTATTTCAAAATTATTATGATTAAAAGAAGTTTAAATAAGCAATAATACAAAACCAAGTTGAATTATTGTCAAATGTTTAGTGAAAACTAAGTTTTGAGTCCTAAGAAGGTTAGGATGATTAACTTGGGCTTAAATTTGATTTAAGTATTGATTTGTGATTTTAACAAGTTATTATCACGCATTTCCATAAAATCGGATTATATAAGATATAAGGTTTCTGTGAGGTAATAAAAAGTTATTACACGCGAAATTTGGTTGGACTCAATGGGATATAAAGACTAGTCTTATGTTCCGGGGCTAGAGATGAAATTTATGAAATTCATCGACCGAGAGTTCTAAGGTAGAATCAATTAAAGATTTAATTCACCAAATTTATGCAAGAATGGGATATATCGGTTTCCCGTGCCCATGTTTGTGTAAGATGGATCTCAGAATCATTTATATGATTGGGTGGAGTTCATTATATAAATGCTAAAACATGCTAAAATGTTTCCATATATTAAACGATAAATGATTAATTTTTCCACTATTCGTTGTTTTTAAATGTTGTTCCATTTCATTACTCCTATTCATATACGATATCATTCGATTGTAATACGAGTCTCCATTAAACCACTATTGCTAACGACAAATAATCTCTTTCTAAATCCTCAAATGAACCGTATCATAGGTAATAGACTAGCTCCATAGGAATCGTTCTATTCCATAGAACTCCATAGGAATTGTCCTATGTCATATAAGATTAGTATCTTAAATTCCTAACATGCCTATGTATGATTTCTTGTGAAGAAATGTGAATAGAAGTCAAAATATGTTTTGATAATATCATATATGCGTCCACGGTTCAAAAGTCTTATTGCTCAAACTAAACATTTGTCATCAAGTACTTAAGTTATTAAAAACATGACAATGTTAAATTGGTGAATTTATTTGTTGGAAATTTTGATTAACTAAATACCTGAATAGAGTTAACCCTTGTGAAAGATTAACTAGGAATTTATATGAAGATAAGTCTTCATCAAGTAAAAATTCTTGAAGTTAGTGGGAGCAATAAGAAGTAAGTACCTATCTTAATTGTTAAGGATAGAACTAGGCTCGAAAGAGAAGGTGTTAGACACTAAAATAGATACAAACCCCAATATGTAAAGATCAAGGAAGTTGGTCGTGTGACTCCAACATAATCCTTCTTGAAAATCTATGACATTTAACATTGCATTATTGCCAATTACCACATCATGAGTATTTGATACAAATTTGTGGATTTCAGCATAATATTTGGCATTATCATGTGATGACTAGCAAAAATAAGTTCAGAAATTTGCAATAATGGAACTAGGGCAGTTTCCTTTTCATCCATGAACATATGAATGTTGTAGTGTACTCATATTAGTTTTGTATTAAGAAATGTACCTCAATAATTGTTATGATGTACACTAACTCTAAATAAGAATATAATTCAAGTTTTTGTATAAAAACAAAAGGGTTTCACTATTATACAATTAAAACAAGTGTTGTGCCCTTACATACCACGATTAAGTTTATGGTGAGACCATAAGTAATCAAGGTAATTAAGCAAACTAGAAATAAATGTCATTTTTACAAGACTCAAGTTGGTGACTCCAACAATTTCTCAATTCTCGATAGAAAATCACATTTAGAAACTAGTTTTGACTAGTCTCCCAAACCATTTAATTGAGAATCTCTTGGTGTGTGTGAATCTTGTATTCAAAGCAAGATTAATTCATGACTTTTTCTGGAAAAGGATTATGAATAGAGCAAGATATTCGCCCTATTTACACTTTAAAATGTATGGTCAAATACAATTTCAATCAGATAAGGTTATTACTTCTTCATCTCTTTTACCAACAAATTAGATAGATACTTGATATCTACTTAATGAGGTAAGAAGAGAAATTCTTTGAATAAGTTCAATGAATGTTGGTATCAAAACCTTGAGATTATAAAACCAAAGTATTAGTACTTTGTCAAAATGGGGAACAATAAAGTGATGACTTTTATCTGCACCAAAAGGAGTGTGATATGATATCACAAATTCACTTTCATTACGATATGAATGAATCTTTACATTGTAGTTGGAGGTAGTTTCTGTTATAAAAATATTTGTCTGGCATTTAAATTTTCCACTAATGTAAAACATGGTTAAAGCAATCATCTACTTTTCATATGAGATATGGTTAGGCATGGTACCTAAATTGTAGCTTGCTTCGATAGTAAACATGTGCTCTTTCTTCCTACATGATCACGAGAAGAAAGGGTTTGTGGCTCGTGATGCTGTTTATTAAAGAAAAGAGGGTTATTTCTTTAAGACGGAGTGGGAGAAAATGGTCAAGAGCTACAAACTGAGAATAAGACGTAGGAAGATGTTCCTTCTTGGTCAAAATCAGTAAAACTGAGAATCAGACGTAGGAAGATGTTCCTTCTTGGTCAAAATTAGTAATTATTTCTTCGAAACCTAATGGTCAAGAGCCACAAACTGAGAATAAGACGTAGGAAGATGTTCCTTCTTGGTCAAAATCAGTAAAACTGAGAATAAGATGTAGGAAGATGTTCCTTCTTGGTCAAAATCAGTAATTATTTCTTCGAAACCTAAAGTGGACAGGAGTCATGTTATTTTTGAAAGTAACAAACCTGTAACTTATTAAGATGCTTTATCTAGTTTCAACTCCGCAAAAGTCCGAAATGAGCATAAACATGAAAATGTCTATTAAGCTTGGTTGCTTGGTGGCAAAGGGCTTTGCACGCAACAACAACGCTTCATTGTATTCGGAAATGATTTGATATAATTGGATTTTAAAATCATCTTGCATGAGTTTTATAAACCGCAACTATCCGATTTAATAATATTATTTGACTGTTGGATTTTAAAATCATCTTGTATATGTTTTGTAAATCGCAACTATCCTAAGGTAGGATACGAACTTAAGAAGAAATCTTAAGTAAAAGTCAAGGAGTTGAATGGTATGTTTCAGTCATGTAATAAACCTTTCTCGATTTGTCGAGTAGTTTTGTTTATACATGAAGTTTAGTGGGAGTAGGGTGGTATTATTAGTCTTATATGTGAATGACACATTGATCACTGTGAGTGATGAAAGAATTAGGAGAAGAATAATACATCTCTAAGATATCCAGTTCGATGGATATAAGCATAAAGTTATTATTCTTATGTTAATAAGAATCTTGACAAGTTCAATTGTATTGAACATGAAGAAATTGAATCCATTTGCTTCCGCTGCGGGATTAATTCATTACGCTAAGATGTATTACCATTCTTAAACCTCGTATACTTGGAGTATGACTAAATGTTACAAATCAAATCTTTGAGAGAAGTCTCTATATAGCCACATAGTTCATTAGTTAGTACTCAGGAAGTACTAAAGATATGAAGCTAAGCGTTTAGAAATGAGATGGATTTATGTGCAAGGAGTTACACAAAAACCATATTCTAAACACATAAGGATGGTTAGAGAACCATCTTGGCTATATTATTTAAGGAGGATATCTGCTAGATACGTCCTAGGCAGTTGAACAATGAGATATACACAACGAAAATTGAGTATACTTGCAATAATAAGATATGCAAGAAGGAAGGGATGATATTAGGATTCGATTTTGTGAATTGGACGAACTATGGTAGTTTGTTCCAATAAGCAAGGGTCCTATCCCTACTCACTGTGAGAACAGTGGGAGCTATTCTAAGGCAAGAGAGCCTATGTCTAAATTGGATCTAGATATGTACTCAAAAGTTTTTATAATAAAGATTATACATAACAAAGGGAAAAAGTATATAATAAGGTTAAGAAAGTGTAAAGTGTTGCTAAGACTTACTAACCAATGCCTTCTTATAGGCTTAGCATGATGTGTCATGCCATTTTAATTGAATTGAGATGATCCACTATATACAATATTAAAAATGAATTATAGATTATGTACTAATTGATATTGTATCAATTTTACCTATGTGATAATGCACTCATCATTTGAGTTTTATTCAAAACTCTTTTCCTTAATGCTTTGTTTTTCCAAATAAGTTGTCGAGACAATGTTGAACCCAATTTAAGTGAACTTGATTACCATAGTATTGGCCCCTAGTTGCTTATATGAGGTGACGTCTCCAAGTGACTAGAGTGTGATGCGATTGATGGCAAGTTCAAGTGCCATAAGGTCATAAGAGATGACTTGTCGATCACATAGACAGACTGTATGGGACACTCTGTCGGGCAGTGACCACTTATAGAGTTCTGGCAATTTTATATAGCCTGGTCATGGCGAGAGCTATTATAGTATTCTTTTAAGTCGATTCTTTGACTAGAGACTGTTCGCCCATGTCGGCACAGTTTCTGATTGACTTTAATTTTTGCCCCAAGCCATTCTGTCAAAAGGGGTGAGTGTGCATCTTTTGGGTCATGATGAACAATGGGTGTACGAAGGGAATAATGCGATAGGAATTGTCCACCTCTTGTCAGGGTTATTTGAAATCTCAAGGCCACTCGAGGAGTAGTGAACTTAAAATCCGTGGCCACGCTCGGAAAGTATCTACGATAGATAATTCCGGTCAGACAGTTACTCTCCAAATCGAGGAAAACACTCTAGATATGATCAAATGCAAGTACGACCTGCAAGACACCTTGTATTGAGTGGGAGATGATGTAATATGACAACAGAATTGGTGACGCACACTTGTCTCGGCATGTGGGAGATTGTTGGAGTAAGTGTCGTCAACAATAGTGTGATCACATTAATAAATCTCATATAAGAATACATAAGGGATGATTCATTATATATATATATATAGTCAACTTATCAACATTAATCGGTAATGATTGGCTAACTAGAGTTTGACATTACTGTCGTTTGACGGTGGTGATCAGTTGATCCCTTAAGGTCATACCTAAAGGATGATTCCCTCGATTGTAAAGTTAATCGATTGTATGACGATACACATTGATTAAATCCTTAAATTGAACAAATTGATGTATAAGAGAGAATATTATATCTTATTGTAATATGATTAAATGAGATTCAATTTAGTAATTAAAATGTTATATTACTAAAATTGATTATTGTTTATGAAACATTTGAGAAAAGAATTATTAGTTATTTATAATTACAAAATGTTGTAGATTATATTGACTAGGTTAAAGATGACCCATTTTACATACATGTAATTATGAATTACAATGTAAATTGTCATGTGTAATTTATTTAATGAATAATGATATTTAAATTTGTTAAATATGCATTAAAATTACTTGTGACATGTTATGTGTCACATGTCACACATTACAAATGACAAAAGACATTTTATAAAATGGATGTCCATTTTATCCCATCAAAACTGGTTTTATGGGTGGTAAATGGGCTTTGATGGTTTTGTTTTTTATATGATAAAAATAGACATCATGATGACCATCTTACACACCTATTCACTAGCTATAGTCTTGATAAGAGAAAAAGCAATACATGCCTCTTTTAAGATGAGAAAAACCGTGCACCCTATAGAGAAAAAGGGGAGTGTTCTCATTTTTGTAGAGATTAATATTATGCTTATGCTTGTTTTTCTTTTCTCCATATTCTCTCCAAAATACATAAAAATAGTTTATGTCCAATTTGTTCATAAATTCTAATGTTCACATAAGATTACTATGGTAGTAATATAACTAATATTAAAATCAATATTTAAGCTCACTACTCTTATTATCTAGTTAATAATATTTGTAGTATTGAGGGATAGTCTTGGTGCAACTAAGAGGAGGCATTCTTCTTTGGATGCTTGAAGTTTTGGAGATCATCCAAATATGTTTTAGCTTAAGATCTAGATTTGGAAGGAGTCCAAATCTAGTGCCCATAAATCCGTCATAAATGTATGTAAGAAAACCGTTTTCTCCTAACCTTGTTATTTTGTTATGCATGCACTAGAACTAATGACTAAATCAAAAGTAATTTAGATCATCAATTAAATGAGTTTAATTAGAGGGTTCTTGAATCCTTTCAGTTTTAAATGGAAAGGCTATGGACACATAGCTAATGAATGTCCACAAAAGCGAGCACTCACCGCTCAAGAACTGCGCAACATGGTTCCAGAATTTGATCAAACTGAACAGTCCACCGAACTGTCTGATATTGAGGAGAACGAAGAAGAAGGCGTGTCCTATGATGTTGATCCGTTGAGTGAAGAGGAGTGTTTGGTAGTTCGTAATCTTCATGTGGAAACAACTCCGGTTGAAGCTGAACAAAGGAGCAAATATTTCACACTCGTTGCAAGGTACATTCTAAAATTTGCAATCTTATCATTGATAGTGGTTCATGTACCAGTGTTGTATCAAAGGAGTTAGTTGATGAGCTGAAATTATAAACCAAGAATCATGATAGACCGTATAAATTGCATTGGTTGAATGAAGACAATGGAATTCAAGTAAGGAAGCAAGCGTTGGTTTCTTTGAACTTGGAACCTTATAGTGATGATATTTGGTGCAACGTGATTCCTATGAGTGCATGCCATATTCTATTGGGACGACCATGGCAGTTTGATCGAAAGGTTGAACATGATGGAAGAACTAACATATATAGCGTGACCAAGGGCAAAACAACTTTCAATTTGAAGCCTTTATCACCTAATAAAATCAAGGAGTTGAAATCAAAGAAGGGGAGCTTATTCACGGAGGCTCGTGAGGTTGAAGAAGTTCTAGCTCGTGGAGAACAAGCCTATGTTCTTATGGTTCGAGATTTGGAGGCCAATGGTGAAAGTAGTAGTCGTGAAGTTCAAGGGCTATTGAAAGCATTTTGCGATGTATTTCCCGAAGAATTGCCGGTTGGATTACCTCCTTTAAAAGGTATTGAACATCAAATTGACTTAATTCCAGAAGCTCAATTACCAAATAAACCAGCTTATCATTATAATCCCGAAGAAGCAAAAGAATTACAAAGGCAAGTGCAAGAGTTGATTGATAGGGGTTATGTTCAAGAAAGTTTGAGTCCTTGTGCCGTACCAGCTCTATTGGTGCCAAAGAAAGATGGTACTTGGAGAATGTGTATCGATAGTAGAGCCGTTAATAATATCACAATCAAATATCTATTTCCTATGCCGAGGTTGGATGATATATTAGACGAGTTGAGTGGATCACGAGTATTTTTGAAGCTTGATTTACGAAGTGGTTATCATCAAATGAGAATTCGTGAATGTAACACCCCCATTTATTTAAGGGCCTGAACTAGGACTCCTCAGATAAATGACGGTGTTACCATCTCGGAAACCCGAGGCAGTAGATAACAAAGGAAGAAACACAGTACTTTATTAAAATGTTTATAGTGAGATTACATCTGGAATTAAAACAAAGCCTCCAAAAATATGACCAGAAGATAAAGTCTGATAAAACTACTAATAAGACTAAGGTGGGCTAGACACTAAGTCAGTCATCCAAGCTCTCTTCCCGGCCAGCTCCCATCATTCTCTGAAATACCTGTCAATCTGCTCCCCAATAATTGGATCATCACAGGCGTACACGAATACACAGGGTCAGCCGCGAAGCTGAGTAGGGAAAATAATGAAACAATAAATTATGATATGCATGCTCCTCCGACACCTCCATCTCCATCTCAACTCATATCTCATATCTCATACCCCAGACAACCCAGCCATACCGATCCCCGGTAGACTATATATATATATCGACCGTAGCCGATCTGCCAGCTCGCAGCTGAGGACACCAGGGCAAATCCTGCAGAACCCGCCTGGGCCTTATCACAACTCACATCGTATCTCAACATCGCCACTCCTACACCATCCTCCAACTCCAATGCATTTGAGATATGAACATAAATTAATGCAACACAATATATATATATATATAAATCAGTGAACTGATAAATCATAATATCATGCCGGTTACTCGATGTTGTGATATCATACTCAATACGATCAATTCAGTCAATCACCTTCCCATATATGAATCATAACGTAAATCAACAACCACGAATCAAGTCAACACAATTAAACAACAACGATAGTAAGTCAAGTGTATTTCCCTACCTCAAAGTGCCAGCAAATCCAATTAAGTAGTTCAAGCAGTCCAGAAAATAAAGCAACGAATCTGATTATCGATCCTTCACGAATCCGTCACCATTTTTCTGCCACCACAACGGCCACCAGGGCCACCCACTGTCGTCGCCAACCACCCTAAGGGCTTCCTTGATGCGCCGTCAACACCCAGACACTCTCTCTCTCTCGAATTCCGTGAAGGTTGATGTTGGTGTTGCTGAAAAAGAGGGAGGCGAGTTGAGGGAGTGTAGGAGGGAGGCGGGTAGAGGGTAGGGTATTCTTAGGTTTAGGGTTAAGGTTAGGGTTAGTTGGGCTTTAGGGTTTAATGGGCTGGACAGCTATTGGGCCAGCTCAACTGGTTAGCTCACATTTCGAATTCCATATAAACTCGTCTCCATTAACTTAGATCGATACAACGCGAGTTAAGTAAAATAATTTAACGTGATTATCGACTCAACAATTAACCTGACTTAATTAGTAATATAAACGTATAATAAATAATATATAATAATATCCGATTAATTGATTATATTATATAAAAATACGGGGTATTACAGTCTTCCCCCCTTAAAATGAACTTCGTCCCGAAGTTCGCTCCCGTACACAAACCTCAGAAGGGTATACTATATCTTACATACGAACGTCACGCATTTCTAACACAGTTAACACACACTTTTGACACATCAATTAAACATGACAGACACGAAATGTTACATTCTGCCCTCCTAAAAATAAACTTCGTCCCGAAGTTTAACTCATCTTCACTTAACCAAACTAACTACAACTAATAACTACCTGAGAACACAAACGTATAACAACTAAATAATCATCTGAGAACACCGTCATCTTCCATCTAAATTCCGATCTCCAACTCAAATAACTCAATCACCATGGTCACACTGGACCGTAAACATAACTCAGCTCATAGGCTAACTCATAACTCATTACCAATAGTTTAACTACACTCTCCTTTTACACATCAACCAACTAACAGACATAGGAACAAAACATATAGAACTCATTTGCATAGGTACCCCACAACGAAACGTCTACTTGATCAAAACTACCATCTACAAACAAGTGCAATATAAACATTAAGATTTTACAATCCTGCCCGACTAGAAACATGGTTACGTCCTCGTAACCTCTTTTCAATTCTCATATACCTAAGCAACAAAATCATTATCAACCACATGGGAAAGGAAAGAATACATGATAAGAGATTGCGCATCAACATTACGGTCGAAACAAGGTTTTATTAAGGAATTATCTGATTGTCAACAAGTAACATTTATTACTAGCTCATGCTTAACTTTAAAAAAAAAAAACACAACACCAAACTAAAAGAACAACAAGAAAGGAACCAAGGTTTACACGGTTTCACAACTAAACAAATTTGATGATCACTTATAGACTATGAACGAGCGAGAGCAAAATCAACAAAACAATTTAAGAACTTCTCACATTTGTAAACATATCACAGAAAACAGATCTACCATTGCTATCCCTCACAATCACAGGATCTTATTGACATGTCTGTACAACCATTTACTCGCTCACTGGTTTAGGTCATGAATTAGGCCGATGAATTTAAGCAATCAACAACATACTCATCATTCATATTTTAAATTATCAAAATTGTTTGCACGATATCAATTTTGAAAACATGTTTCCTAATAAAAGTAACAACATATGATCTATGACAACGACAACACTACTTCCATATCCCTCATGTGTTTAACATCTTAGCATCCATATCATTCAATTGTGTCCAGCAACTTAGTATAATTCATTTTCAGCAAAACAAAAGATATTGTATAAATAGTTTAAACATATACATTTGCCATCATATACTTTGTAGAACACTAGCTATGATAAAAGATTAGCAACTTGAATAACTTCCCTGATTTGCACGATTTGAGTAATTAGGCAACTCGTGGCTCAATTAAATGTAACCATAATGACTATCATTTAAACCAATGCATATCATGTGAATCATCAAAAGAGTTATCCCATTATAATTCCCAACATAGTTATCATAAACAATCTTTATTAGAATATAATTGATAGTAACGACTCGAGAATATAGATATGTCAGATGTCGTGTTACGATTGCAAGAATCACTTTAGCATTTTATGACAATATAATAACGAACATATCCAATAAGAAATAACTCACTGTTTATTATCATGTTATAGATTTAGGTTCAACTGAAATAATTTAATGTGATGAAGGTAATACATATAACTATTGGCACACAACTCATATGAAAGACATTAGAACTTAGATGCATCTTACATGTGTTAACATTTAGACATACTCATTACTACCATCCATGTGTAAACAATTAAACATAATTATTATAAATATTCATGCGAGTATCTTAGAACAATCAAATTAACATTTAACGCCATCAACTTTACCAAGATATGACAATATAGTTTTATATTTATATATATCCGACCACTATGCAAATATGATGAACACGTCAGAAATATTACAACATGCCAAATGTATATAACGTATGCAAACAACTGGACTCGTATAAACATTTCACCCTCGTTTAAGAATCAAATTAAGCTATCCAATTTTACTCATGCTATCATGCCAACAGTGTTATCAACTAAGTTTTAATTTTATCACTTGCTAAGATATGTAAACTACTGAACATGCGTGCTACTATCGTCATATAAAGAATTATAAATTCACATTACTAAGGTTCATGAATTAATCAAACAACTGTATGAAACTCAACCTAGAACACACATTTTACAAGTCATGTTTCACGTTGTAACTTTCAAAGATCACGAATAAATAACCGTTCGATTAAAACTTGATTCCTATTATTTTTATAAAACACGGAGAGTTAAAAACACAGGGGAAAAAGAATTAGGTCTAAAGCACAAGAATTCCATTCTTAAAGGATTTTACAACTCATTTGGTCCAAACAAACATGTGACAGCAATAGGTCTAAAACTTGGGCCAGTTTGCAAAATTTACCGTTTAATATAGAGACATCCAGAATTTTTTTCGTGGCTTATCAATTTGAAAACATATGCAAATTTTATGATCGATGGAGTTGGAATTATGCGAAAACTATTAATATAATTTAAATGAGGATTTTTACAAAATCGTTGGTCGAACATCACTGCACAGGAACTTCCAAACCACAGCTCACTAAAATATTTATTACTCCTAATCCGTATATCATATAAGCATGAAACTAACGCCAAATGAACACTAACTCGCGAGGCTATCTCCCATAAAATTTTCATCCATAGGCAATAAACAGAAAAGAAATGGCAGTAAGGTCAATTAAAGAGTAAAATCAACAAAACGAGTTTCAGCACTAAGTCGTTCATTTTCTATGTCCCAAACTCTTACAACCCTACTATCGATACTAACTCATCCTAACTTAAATCTCACACTGTACTTACGTAAACATCTATTCCATAGAATCCTTTCGCATCTCGATCTACTCCGTACAGCTAATTCATGATTGCTATGACTATAAACATGCAATTCAACAACGTTTCTAATTACTATCACAAGACTATACTAGTATGGCTTTGGGATCACATAACCGCATATTACTAGACATAATAGTACTATCAGCACATCATTCAACATCCACCTAGGTAACTATAATCGACTCGCAATTATTTTCATGCTCACGACTAGCACAACACTTCATTGATTATTAACCTGAACTCGAAATTTTATTTCCCATTTCCACAACATTATATGATCACGTCATCATTCATACAAAATACTTACCGTAGCGTTGTCCTGCAGAATGGTTAGAATATATGGGTCTCAAGGTATACATCAACTCGATTATGCAATAATCAATGTATCAATCAGTTAATACTTAGGCAACGATTATTTGAATTTCATGTTCAACCTCAAGCAACTTTTCTACCCTTTCTCTCATATACACTCAGGGTTTCCGGGTCAAACTGAGAGGGCCGCTGGTTCGGTGTGAGGGGGCCCCTAACTCATACCTTACCTTAGTGTGCTCCTAAAAGTTCTATCTCGGGGTTCATTTTAATTAGACACATCCTATGTTCATTGGGCTCATTGGTTTAGGCCTAAGGATCGTTCTCTCTGATACCACTTTGTAACACCCCCATTTATTTAAGGGCCTGAACTAGGACTCCTCAGATAAATGACGGTGTTACCATCTCGGAAACCCGAGGCAGTAGATAACAAAGGAAGAAACACAGTACTTTATTAAAATGTTTATAGTGAGATTACATCTGGAATTAAAACAAAGCCTCCAAAAATATGACCAGAAGATAAAGTCTGATAAAACTACTAATAAGACTAAGGTGGGCTAGACACTAAGTCAGTCATCCAAGCTCTCTTCCCGGCCAGCTCCCATCAGTCTCTGAAATACCTGTCAATCTGCTCCCCAATAATTGGATCATCACAGGCGTACACGAATACACAGGGTCAGCCGCGAAGCTGAGTAGGGAAAATAATGAAACAATAAATTATGATATGCATGCTCCTCCGACACCTCCATCTCCATCTCAACTCATATCTCATATCTCATACCCCGGACAACCCAGCCATACCGATCCCCGGTAGACTATATATATATATCGACCGTAGCCGATCTGCCAGCTCGCAGCTGAGGACACCAGGGCAAGTCCTGCAGAACCCGCCTGGGCCTTATCACAACTCACATCGTATCTCAACATCGCCACTCCTACACCATCCTCCAACTCCAATGCATATGAGATATGAACATAAATTAATGCAACACAATATATATATATATATATATATATATATATATATATATAAATCACTGACTGATAAATCATAATATCATGCCGGTTACTCGATGTTGTGATATCATACTCAATACGATCAATTCAGTCAATCACCTTCCCATATATGAATCATAACGTAAATCAACAACCACGAATCAAGTCAACACAATTAAACAACAACGATAGTAAGTCAAGTGTATTTCCCTACCTCAAAGTGCCAGCAAATCCAATTAAGTAGTTCAAGCAGTTCAGAAAATAAAGCAACGAATCTGATTATCGATCCTTCACGAATCCGTCACCATTTTTCTGCCACCACAACGGCCACCAGGGCCACCCACTGTCGTCGCCAACCACCCTAAGGGCTTCCTTGCTGCGCCGTCAACACCCAGACACTCTCTCTCTCTCTCGAATTCCATGAAGGTTGATGTTGGTGTTGCTGAAAAAGAGGGAGGCGGGTTGAGGGAGTGTAGGAGGGAGGCGGGTAGAGGGTAGGGTATTCTTAGGTTTAGGGTTAGGGTTAGGGTTAGTTGGGCTTTAGGGTTTAATGGGCTGGACAGCTATTGGGCCAGCTCAACTGGTTAGCTCACATTTCGAATTCCATATAAACCCGTCTCCATTAACTTAGATCGATATAACGCGAGTTAAGTAAAATAATTTAACGTGATTATCGACTCAACAATTAACCTGACTTAATTAGTAATATAAACGTATAATAAATAATATATAATAATATCCGATTAATTGATTATATTATATAAAAATATGGGGTATTACAGTGAAGGTGACGAATGGAAAACAAAGTTCAAGACTAAGCAATGTTTGTACGAGTGGCTCATTATGACATTTGCTCTTTGCAATGCTCCTAGTTCATTTATGAGATTGATGAATGATGTGTTGAGGACATTCTTAAACAAGTTCATTGTGGTGTATCTCGATGACATTCTTATCTATAGCAATAGCAAGGAGGAACATATAGAACATCTCCGTGAAGTGTTTAAAATGCTACGAAAATAGAAACTATATGGCAGGATGGAGAAGTGCACATTCATGGTGTCAAGCGTGGTGTTCTTAGGCTATATTGTGGGAGAAAATGGTGTGAGCATGGATCTGTCCAAGGTGGAGGCAATCAAAGCATGGCCGGTTCCTAAATCAACAACTGAGGTTCGTAGTTTCCATGGTTTGGTTTCATTTTCTCGAATATTTATTCAAAATTTCAGTACAATAATGGCACCTATAACTGAGTATACAAAGAAAGGTGAATTTGTATGGACTCCTATTGCAGAGAAGGCATTCGAAGAGGTAAAATCTAAACTAAGCTTCGCACCTGTTTTAACACTTCCTAATTTCGATAAATTGTTCGAAGTTGAGTGTGATGCAAGTGGAGTTGGGATTGGGGCTGTTTTGGTGCAAGATAAACGACCAGTAGCATACTTTAGTAAGAATTTGGGTGGTGCTCGATTAAATTACTTAACTTATGATAAGGTGTTCTATGCAATTATGAGAGCATTGGATCATTGGGGTCATTATTTGCGACCTAAACCATTTGTGTTACATTCGGATCATGAAGCATTGAAGCATATTCATGGGCAACCAAAGTTAAATCCAAGAGATGCCAAATAGATTGAGTTTCTACAATCTTTTTCTTTCTCATCAAAGTATAAGACGGGAGCTTCTAATGTTGTCGCTGATGGGTTGTCTCGAAGACATACTTTATTGATCGAGTTGGATGCAAGAATGCTTAGATTTGAACATATCAAGGAACTGTACAAAGTTGATCCAGAGTTTTCTAAGGAGATTATTGAGCCAACGGGGTTATATACTGTTTAAGACGGTTATCTATTCAAAGGCAATCGATTATGTATTCCTAATGGTTCGATTCGAGAGCTTTTGGTTCCTGAAGCTCATGGTGGTGCAATAGTTGGACACTTTGGAGTAAACAAGACTAATGACATTGTGAGTGATCATTTTTATTGGCCAAATATGAGCAAAGATGTGCAAGAGATCGTGGCTAAGTGTATGGTATGCCAAAAAGCGAAGAGTACGTTCAATAAGGGACTTTATACGCCTCTGCCTGTACCAACACAACCGTGGAATGAGGTAAGTATGGACTTTATACTTAGTTTACCTAGAACTCAAAGAGGAAAGGATTCGATTATGGTCGTTGTAGATCAATTTTCAAAGATGGCGCATTTCATCCCATGTTATAAAACCGATGATGCTACCAATGTTGCTGAACTTTATTACAAAGAAATTGTTCGATTACATGGTATTCTACTTACTATTGTGTCGGATCGAGATGTTAAGTTATTAAGCTATTTTTGGAAGACATTATGGACGTTAGTTGGAACGAAGTTGTTATTTAGTACTTCTCATCATCCACAAACAGATGGACAAACCGAGGTGACTAATAGAACTTTGGGAAGCTTGTTACGAGGTTTGGTTAGCAAGAGTACGAAGGATTGAGATGTTAAATTAGCTGATGCTGAGTTTGCATACAACCCAACGCTATCAATGACTACAGGAAGATCACCATTCAAGATTGTTTATGGGGTGAATCCATATCTTCCTATTGATTTGGTTCCTGTACCAAAGAAGTATGTGATGAGTTTCAAAGCAAAGGAAAGACAAGCTGCATTTTTTCGAGTTTGTGAGCAAGTTAAAGCACAAATCAAGAAAGCCAATGCTAGATACAAGGAGAAAGAAAATAAACAAAGAAAGCAACCTATTTTCAAAGTTCGAGACTTAGTATGGTTACACTTGAGGAAGGAACGTTTTCCATCCAAGAGGAAGAATAAGTTGATGCCAAGAGTCGATGGTCCATTCAAGATACTTGAGAGCTATGGGACTAATGCCTACAAACTAGAATTGCTGAGTGAGTATGGAGGTGTAAGTGCGACGTTCAATGTTGGAGATTTATCACCTTACCTAGATGACGATAATTTGAGGTCAAATTTTACAAAAGAAGGGGAGAATGATGCGGGAGCACTTGAAGAAAATGAAAATGAAGTCTTGATTAGTCGAAATGTAACTCACATTTCTGAAGGTTTCAAAATGGGCTCAAGTATCGTGAATATGATAGCATGGAGAAGCAATGGAGACGGGTTGGTGTCGGTCTAACCAACACGCAAACTGAGGGCTGCCTAGGTCGGTGCTAATAGAGGATCTAAGATTATTAGTTTCCTTATTTTTGCTTTCCTAATTCTAGTCAATAAATTTAAGGTAGTATTGTTATTTCCTTATTGTTTCTTTCCTAATCTTAGCAAGATTGTAATAAGGCAATTTGCCATACTATGGGTCGGTTTCCTTAATCACTTTAGGACGATTTAGGGAAGTCTAGGGAAGGGTGGTCGGTTTCTATTTAGTATAAATAGGGGTCTTATGTATTCAGTTTTTACATACATTGAGTTTGAGAATTAAAACAAGTTTTCTTGTTGCTTATTGCTTGCGAACTTTGAGTGTCTTATTTCTTTCTTGCGAGGGAGACATAGAGTGTGAGTTGATCCATGCGAGGTGAGAGTCACAAAAAATCAGTCGTGTGTTGCAATAAAGTTCCTTTCCAGGGAGGAGAGAGTGATCACGTCATATCCTTTTAAATTTTCGTTCAATATTATACAAAAAACAAAATAAACAGTTCAATTTCCGCTGCGTATTTTACAACATAGACCGAACTGTCCAACGTATTATTCTAAACCTTAAAAATAAGTAGATTTTACATCAAAGTGCCTCAAAAGACTTATTACAAAATTCCAACGAACTAATTAAATATTACAATTTACGTTTTTAAAACAACGGCAGCTGAAATAAAATAACTAGTGTCTGAATGAATTAAGGCTATCTCTAGACTTAAGTGATAATCTCGTCCCAAGCTCCCCCTTTAAGCATCCAGCACTTCTCACAAGCTAACGTGAAATCAATCTGCTCCCCAATATTTGGTTCATCACAGGTGTTCACGAATACACAGTCAATCACGAGGTTGAGTAGGATAACTAAAAAACAATAACAATACGACAACCTGTGACACGATATAATCACGAAACACAACCAAGACCGTCACACACGGCTCAACCGTGTGCCACATCACACGCCACAACCAACCACGCAACTGACACCATACGGTGTACTGCTCAGGTCCACGGTCCACCCATAACATCACCGTGCCTGGC
This sequence comes from Silene latifolia, assembly GCF_048544455.1. Lineage (NCBI taxonomy): Eukaryota > Viridiplantae > Streptophyta > Magnoliopsida > Caryophyllales > Caryophyllaceae > Silene > Silene latifolia. The sequence continues at coordinate 88,579,726 of NC_133526.1, forward strand.
CAACCAAAACCGTACAGGACCACGGCTCTTCTGCATCCCCGTGCCTGACCGACCAAATAATCTCAAAGGATTGTCAATCCTCTTTCACAATACCAACCAACAATAGAGAACCAACCAACAATGATAACAATATTATTATAAGATAACAATTACCACAATATGCTCAAGACAACAATTATGACGATATGTTCAAGACAACAATTACAACAAATCCATCTTTAACCATCATCAATTACCAATATAGTATAGTTGAGTAGTTATTCTACCTTTTAGCAATTCTTCTCAACCAATCAAACAATCAAAAAGCTTCTTTAACAAATTCACCACCTAAACAAATAACTAAATTATGTATAATTATTAACTAATCTTATTAATGAATTTAAGATGTAAACTACCCAAAACAATCCCGCAAAAACCGTCACAAACACGCCCTACATTACGGCTGACCCGACGGTGGTCAACCCGTCTGTCAACGGCTGGTCAACGACCCCTCCCACGGTCACGGTGGTCAACGGCTCAAGGGTACAATCAATATCAAACGTAAGTATTGATATGAAGCGATTAGATAACTTACCACAATTTAATTAGCGAAAGGTGAAAACTCCATCTTAAACTTGTCTCACAAAAGTTCTCCTCACAATTATATGTATTGAGTTTTTGTAGAAGAATAACTATAATGGTAAGGCATAGGGTTTGTATTTATATAAGTTGGTAGGTGAATGTGGAAGGTTCTAGGAAAGTGCTTTTAATATTAAAATAATGAAAATATTTTAGTACATAGGTAACACCCAAACCACATACCACCTTCCCCACAAGCTCGGTCTAACTGTGGCCATACACGGTCCAAGTCGTGTTTTTACACGTTCCCCACTCCGTCTTATTTGCTTATTTTGTTTTTTTTTTTCTTTTTACGACAACAACTTATTATTGTTTATTCACTTCTTATAAATATAAATTATTAATTATTAACTAAAAATGCGGAGTATTATAGTCTTCCCTCCTTAAAAAGAACTTCGTCCCGAAGTTCATCACACCACACTACTCGAACCAAGCAACTACACGATAAATAATACACAAGCTTATCTATATTATTATCATAAATGACCAAAATCAACGCGGTGTGATATTCTACCCCCGAAAATATAAGGTTACGTCCTCGTAACCAACATACCTTACGCAAACAAATGAGGATACGTCTCCTTTATCTTAGCTTCAACTTTCCAAGTAGCTTCGTCTACATTATGATTATACCATAAAACTTTCACCAAAGCAACCTCACTATTTCTAGTCTTTCTCACCTTCATGTCCAAAATTTCCTTAGTTACTTCCTCATAAGACAAATTCTCATCCATCTCAACTGTCTCAGCTGCTAACAAATGAGTAGGATCACTCACACACTTCCTCAACTGTGAAACATGAAAAACATTATGTACTCTTGCCAAAGCTGGTGGTAGCACAAGACGATATGCCACTTTACCAACCCTGTCTAAAATCTCATAAGGTCAAGTGTACTTTTGACTCAGCTTCCCTCTCTTGCCAAACCGCATCACACCCTTCATTGTTGATACTTTCAATAACACTTTGTCTCCTACCATAAACTGAATCTCACTCCTCTTCAAATCCGCATCACTCTTCTGTCGATCTTGTGCAACTCTCATCTTCTGTCTAATTACATGTACTTGTTCAATCATCTGTTGGATCAACTCAGGCCCTAATGTCACAACATGTAACACCCCAACTATCCGCCCAAAATAATTGGAGCGTTACCATCTCGGTTTCCCGAGGCAGTGTTTCAAAACTTCAATCAAGAACATTTTATTAATGTAATGTTTAATGAATTACATAAATGTAACAAATGAATAAATAGAATACAACTCGTGACATCTATACTCTTCTAGCCAACTAGACTCGTCTTGTGATGTCATCAAGCTCGTCCCGTCTCCCGCATACTATCCAAACAACCTGAACATAATCTTCTCCCCATATGACCAAAGGATATCATATGGATCAACACAGGCCACCCCAAAAGAGATAGGTGACAAGACACAGACACACAAACGTCAGTTTCATTAAAATAAATAAAGTGTGACTCGACTCGAGTGTGAACATAAAACATGACTATGATATGAATGAACCACCGTCAAGCAACCTCCACCACGGCACCGGGACACGCCCAGACATACCGACAACCACACTGGTACCGGGACACGCCCAAACATACCGATAACCACAAACAGGTACTGGGACACGCTCAGACGTACCGGGTCCGGAAGCCAACCGGATCACCTGCCACACGTCGTGTCTCAACCACACGAGTCCCTCCGTGACACAAGCCATTAATGTGCACATCCCTCTTGGAGTGGGAAGCTCCAAGATGCGACTTAAGCGCAAGACGGTCTCCCAACCGTCTTACATCTCAAAAACAAGTAACCATTCAAACCACAATGTCCTCCGACATACAAGACAAGACAACAAATACGATATACCATAACATGCCAATTACCGACTCACTCAATGCAGATGAATGATAAAAGACTCATTTTATAAATAAATGCAACAATGAAAACTGAGTAGGATAAACCTACCTCACAGCAAATCCGCATAAGCAACCGTCACAGAAGCTAGGCCCGTCTCGTAAAACTGTCTCACAAAACGCATTTCCTAAAATACGATAATAATACGAGTACATATAAATATACCAATCAAATACGATATAAATACAAATAAACATACTAATCTATTCGTATATAAATACGTATATAAATACGTATAAATATACTAATCTATTTATACAAAAATACGACTAATTAAACTAAAATAAACCCGACTTAATTAACTACTCAAAAACCCGACTCAAACTCGACCCCCACCACCACACCTCCCCACCGTGGGCCACCACCCAGCAATGGTGGGTCCGGCTAGCCTATAACCACCACACACCTCACGCCCCCGACCACCACACCGAGCAACAACACCAACAAACACCACCAACATCAACAACACCAACTATCCCGACATATACCACCATACACGACCACCATCGTGGGCCACCACCACCATGGTGGTCATGGCCTGGCCGACTCTCCTCACCACCACCTGACCCGACCCTCTTGTTGTTAGAAATCTATATCTCATTATACTCAACATATTCAAATATGTTTTAATTAATTTAGTCATAAAATTAATTACAAATCTTATGCATGCAAACATAAATTAAAAGAGAAGAAATCATCAACCCTTACTAAGATAATTTCGGTTTTATGGGCACCAACAAGATCTCCTTCTTGTTAGTTCTTGAGCTTTCCAACAATGGATGAACAAGATTCAAGTTTAGAATCTCTCCCAAAAGCATATACCCAAAGAAAACTCATAATAACCAATATTATTTTGATCTAGTAATAATATTAGTTTTACTTAAAATATGACAGAAAAATTAATTTTTGTTCTCTTGAAAAATCGGTTAAAGAGGATAGATTTGTGAGGTTTATTTCTCTCTAAGATTCTTCACAAGATGGAGAGTTAATTTTCTTACACTAAAAAATTATGTAGTGTTATGAATAATTAATTTTTGGAAACCATTTTGTTTCTCTTAGTTGGAAAACCGGTGGGAGGGGCTATATGGGAGCCAATGCATGGATCCAACTTTCTTCCCAAGAAGTGTAGGCTTGCATGGCTACATATAGGTAGGTCATCATTTTGTTTTCTCTTATTAAAATAATCAACACAATTTTTCCACTAAAACCCTCTAATATTTCGGTACATACAATATAAAATGGAGGGTCCATTTTATTTTGTCATTTGTCAATTGTGACAAATGTGACATGTTACTTGACATGTGAAATTGTAATGTATTTTTAACTTATTAAAAATCAACATACTCATAAAATATGTCATTTACAAAATTTACTAGTAATTCGTAATTACTTGTACTAAAATGGTTTATCAAATTATAAATTACAACGTCTTGTATTTATAATAAATTATTCATTCAATTTCAATTCCAAATTGTTTCGTAAACAATAATTTTATCTAAGTAATAAAACAATTCAATTACTTAGACCGTATCTAATATAATCGAATTACTATAAGACACGTTAATTATACTCACAAAATCATCCGTCAATTTTAAGCAATTTAATTAACTCGTATCGGCATACGATTAATTAAATAATCAATTAAGATTATTTCCCTATAGGTATGACCTAAGGGGGTCAACTGATCACCACCGTCGCACGACAGTAATGTCAAACTCTAGTAAGCCAATCATTACCGATATGTGTGGACCAGTTGACTGTAAAATTATTACATCCCACATGTATTCTTAAAATGAGATTTAAACATGTGATCATCATGATCGACAGTTTGTGATCGCATTATTGTTGGAGGACATATATTCCAACAATATCCCACTTGTCCTCGACAAGTGTGCGTCACCAATTCTCTTGCCCTATTACTATCTCCCACTCAATGAAATGTGTCTTTCAGGTCGTACTTTCAAGTGATCATATCGAGAGTGGTTTCCTCGATCTGGAGAATAACTGATTGACCGGAATTATCTACCATAGATACCTTCCGAGCGTGGCCACGCATTTCCAGTTCATTACTCCTCGAGTGGCCCTGAGATATTGTTTTAACCCTGACAAGGGAGTGGACAATTCTTATCGCACTCATTCCCTTCGACTAGCCACAACCATCATAACCCAAAATATGCCCATTTGACCCCATTTACGAAGGTCGTAGTAACACAAATCAAAGTTAATCTGAAACTGTGCCACCTTAGGTGAACAGTCTTTAGTCAAAGAATCGACTCATTAGAATACTATAGTAGCTCTCGCCACGACCAGGCTATATAAATTTGCCAGAACTCTATAAGCGGTCATTATCCCGACAAAGTGTTCCTAACAATCTACCTATGTGATCGACTAGTCATCTCACATGACTCTATGGCACTTGAACTTGCCATCAATTGCATCACACTCTAGTCACTTTGAGACGTCACCTCATATAAGTGACTATGGGCGAATACCATGTTAATCCGGGTTCACTTTAACGGGGTTCAATATTGTCTCTACAACCCGTTTGGATGTAACAAGGTATAATAAAAGAGTTTTAAAGTAAAACTCGAACGACAAATGCGATTATCACATATCAATAGTCATTGCCTGATTACTACTTCATATTCTATAATCCAGTTTGATCTTCAATGTAGTTGTTCATCTCAATTTAATTGAAATGACATGACTCATCATGTCAAGCCTATGAGAAGGCTTTGGTTAGTAGGTTTTATCAACTTCTTGTACCTTACTTAACCTTACTACATACTTGTTTTCCTTTGTAATGTATACATTTGCATTACAAAACTTTCTGAGTACGTGTCGAGATCCAATCAAGACATAGGCCATCTAGCCTTAGAATAGCTCCCACTGTTTTCACAGTGTGCGGGACTCATCCTTCTTGCACATCTCATGATTGCTAGTGTACTCAATTTCCGTTGTAAATATTTCTCATTGTTCTTTATTGCCTAGAACGATTCTAGAAAATCTATTTCTTAAATAACATAGCCACAATGGTATCTCAACCATCCTAATATGTTTTGATTATGGTTTTGTCGGAAACCATGCACAATCTCAATTGTCAATTGTCATTTGTGTAACACCCTTACACAAAATTGCATTAAAAACACTTTGCTTTACTTCCGTAATGCTTCTGCAAGCACATATCAGTAATCTTTATGGCTTTCTTGGTAACTATTACTTAAATTCGATTTGAAACAATTCATCATACTCAAAGTATATGAAGTGTTATACATCATTTCCCATTTAATTGATTCGGCATCGGAAGCAAATGGAATCAATCAAATATGTTCAACTCGATTGAACTAATCATGAATCTTATCTATATAAGACTTCTTATTTGACGCTAATATCATGTGGATTTATCTACATAAATCTAGATATTAAAGATGTATTATATATCTCCAAGTCTTAAATCATTCCCAATGATCAATATGTCATCCACATATTAGACTAATTAAAATCTCCGTAACTCCCACTAAACTTCATGTATAAACACAACTTCTCGACTTATCGAGAAAAGTTTTATAGCATGATCAAAAATTTGATCCCAACTCATTGATGTCCTACTTAAGACAATCTCTTAAGTTGCACATTATTTTAGGATTGTAAGAATCTATAAAACTCATGACATGCATTGAATACATTCCTTCTAATTGAAGAAGTGGATTTTAGATTCACTCGTTATTATGTATATCATCATACTGAAATACAATCCCTAAGAAGATCCGAATAGTGCAAAACACTTTGCAACTAATCAAGCTTTGATATCTCTCTTCGATATCCAATAATTTCACTTGGAATTTATTTCGGATTTTCATGGCTCTAAGCCTTGTATTGAGTTGTGACTTAAATATTCTCATGTAAGTCATATGTTAATTACTTTTCAGAAGTAATTAACTTGAATCAAACAATTTCTTTGTAAGTTGTAAGCTCTTCACTCAACAAAAGTAACACTAATTCATCATCTTCAACAAGTGATGAGTTTTAACCTCCTAGGTTTTGAAGAAACAACGTTTTACACAAAACGTCTCATGTAGCCAAGAAAGACCAGTTTCTTGCGACATACAATTTTTGACACAATTCTTTTGTGGCTCTTGAATATTTTCTCCCACTCTGTCTTCTAGAAATAAACTTGTATTCTAGAAAAGACAGCTTCACGAGCCACAAACTCGTTGTACTCGTGATTATAGGAAGGAAAAATGAGCATTTGTTTCTTGTGAAAACTTACAAACATGGTACTCTACCATTTCATATCTCATATAAATCGTTTAGATTTAGTGGAAAAACAATTTAGACAAAATGATAAAATCCCCAAAAGGATCAAGTAACTCAAAGTAACTTTATTAAGGTTCAAACCATATCGAATAACATTTGATTTCTTCATCCAACCACACATTATCCCAGAGTGCGTGCTAAGAGAGATTAATTTGTGATATTATATCACTTTTCCTTTGGCTTATATCAAAGTCTTCACTTTAATAATCCCATCATGGCTAAATCGTGATTCTTTGAACTCTTTGAACTTCTTCAAAGTTTTCTCTATTTAACTTATTAAGTGAACATATTAGCGTCAACTTAAATCGTTGGTAAAAGATAATGATCAACCTATTTTGGATCAATGATTTACAACCTCGATCTCCTTTTCAACCAAAAGGCATGAGACATATTGCTTTGAATACAAGATACGCATATACCATAAGATTAACAATGTAATGGTTTTAAGAGTACTCGATAACTCTTTGCGTTCATCATTCCAGAATTTTAAGGTTTAATCTTGGGTTACCAATTTGAGTCTTGTATCATCTTCATGATATATCATTCTAGTTTGGTTTAGAATATAATCACCTTTGATAATAAGCTAGCCATACATCAAATCATGGTGTATAGGGTCACAAAAGTGAAACCTCTTTTGTATCTTAACAAATTTATATTCTTATTTAGAGTTCATGCACTTAATAGTCATAATTAAGTACAATTGTAACCCAAAACTAGCTTGATTACACAATGACTCTATCTCTCAACATCATTGTTGCTAGTCGTCATATTCTAATCATCCTATGTATCAAGTACAATGATGAAAACCACCACCGGTTTTTAATATTGACGAAGTAGTACTAGCAAAATTTATGTCAATCAAATAAACATTTAAAGAAGAAGGTCTAATTAGATGTCCCACAACTAACTTGTTGATTCTTGATGCCCGTCATTGTGTGCACCAAAAATAATATTTATTGTCCAAACTACTACTATAGCTAGTGGCAGTCAGGGTCGAACTACAAGGAGGCGATGCAATTAAAAGTTGTCTAATTTTAGTCTTAAAGTAACAGTGTGAGAGGGATTTGATTTGAGTTGTTCTATAACTAAAGCAATAAATGAAAAGTAAACTAAGCTAGCAGATGAAATCAAGAATAAAAAGGGTGCTAAGATGGTTGGTTCACTATAGTTTCGGCGACAATAAAGTAGGTAGGTCTAAAACAAACACGTGAGACGGGAAAATAAGAAGTCCTCTCGGTCCTTTCTTAACAGGTAGCATCTTTCGATCTCGCTACAGGTCCCTAATATCACTAATACTAACTTTCGTCCTGAAAAGTGACTAAAAAGGCTAAATTAACTCATCTCTCGATCTTATTAATTTAGTCGTCTTAATTAGGTAGGCTATCTCCCTTCCCTATCTTTCGATCTTTATTGGGTCGATCAATTCCTAAACATTCAACTAGTCGCGTGCACTCGATTCGTCAAATATGGAAATTAAATTAATTAAAACGAAGGTAAATCTCACGAGGCCGGTCGATCGACCAGGGAACCCAGTCGATCGACCATGGCGCGATTTCAGGTCACTATTCTAATGCCGCCTACTTCTACAAATTCCCTACATCCTAGCACAAGGGGTTTAGCTACTCATACTGGAAATAATAATAACAATAAACTTAACAATTAAAACATTCGAATTCATACTTAAATTAATTAAATGAACAATTAACATAAAACAATAATTTGGCTTCGGGAGATCTAACCTAGCAATCCTAAACTATCAGCGGATTAAAGCTATGAAACTGAATATAAGAGCAGAAGAGTACCGTGAAGGAAATCGCAAAGGAAAGATCAAAACCGATTGCAAAAAGAACTTTATTAATGAAAGAACAATAATCTTAAGAAGCCTAATTATCGATGATAAATTAAAACTGAATGAAACTGGATGCCTCTTATGAAAAAATCAGGTTACGCTATATAGGAATATAACGTAACACTTATTCCTAAACCTAATATACAATGGGCTTTGGAATTCTCGTTCTATTTCTTTAATTTGCGCATAAGCTCGTATGATGGTCGATCGACCATGAAAGGCAGTCGATCGACTGGTCTGTGCTGAACAGTGGCCTCTGTATGTCGTGCTCTGGTCGATCGACTATAGAGGTCAGTCGATCGACCGAAGTAGCTGGTACTTGGCTTCAAAAACTTCGTGAATTAGTCTTTTGGGCCTCGATATGCGCACCAAATTCGTTTCTTGAGTAAATACTTCACGTCAAATGCAATGCAAAGTACTCGAGGACGGATTTAGCTTGATTTCCGCTGGATTCTTCACATTTCTGCAATAATGTACAAAAACACGAAAGTAGACGGAAATGGAGAGAATAGTAGTATAAACTACATAAATGAGCTCTGAAATGCGTGTGAAATGAGGTGTAAATAATCATATAAATGACACGCATCAAACTTCCCCAAACCAAACCCTTGCTTGTCCCCAAGCAAGAACTAGACTCGATCCTAAGACCTAATGGAACGAGTTCAATCTCAGAGAGAAATGCAAACCGAATAGCCTAAACCAATTTAATGCAACAACTAACAATCAATTAGCAATATGAATCATGCAAACGAATTATGTAGTCGTTAAAAACTGCTGAACCGTCAACTATAGGGACTTATCAAATCGGACTCTCACGGGTCGTTCATATCACTCAATAAATACAGGTGAGTATATGCAAAGATAGAAAGAATTCATTTTGTAGTGACACTCACCTAACTACGACCTATAAGAACATGCCTGCAATTTAATATGAAAATAATCTCTACAACTGTACATATGCATTCCAACCAAACAGATGACCATGACACATGCCGAGGTAAATTTGGATATGCGAGGTAATGGGCAAGAAGAGGCTAAAATAAATTTGGATAAAAACAGAGTTAAAAGCCAAGCTAGTAACTAGGGGAACCAAATTATAACAACATCCAACTTCTTGCTCAAATTTCCAACAATAAAACGGGTGCTAATTATCAAGCACAAATCTCACAATCTCCGATATAATCAACTCCCCATAAGATGATAATAGAGCATGGGAGCAAAAATCGCCATTTAATAAAGACTTTGAATTATGCGATTTGATTTTCTTTTCTTCTCGGGCTTCAGTCGATCGACCACTATGGCCAGTCGATCGACCTCCCTCTACAGTACAGCACTCATCTTTTTTTTCGAATCATTTTTCTTCTCTTTTTTTTTTTTCTTTTTCAATTCTATTTTTTTTCTTCTTTCTTTCCTTCCTTTTTTCATCTTCCCAACATTATCTCAAAATGAGCATTAGCTACCAAAAACAAAGTAACAATCCCAAGAACATAAACTACTAGCTTGACAAGGGCAGGCTAAATGTAGGATGTAGTAACGGGACAAAAAGGCTATTTTTGGCAGTGTGAAGCTTATGGGCAAAATGAATAAGGGGTGACCTCTTCCACGTGTGTCAACAAACCACGAACCCGAATGCATACAGGTATTAAGCAGATTAAGTTCATATTTATGCAAATTAATATAACATGTCTCATAAGGAGTAACTACTCACAATCCTATATACACTGGTCATAGATGACACCAGTTGAAAAGCTCTAAATCTCAGAAAATGTAAGTAGATTGCCAAAAATCAAAGTCAAGTCTCAAGTTCAGCAAGAAATTAACGAAAACTCGTAGATATGCATATGTGATTCTACTAATAACATGTCAATTTAGCACGGGTTAGGCATAAACAGATTGAAAATGCAATGTCATCATTGAAATACTACCGTTCCGACTCGACCTATATGCTAAAATAAACGTGCATTTTTTTTGAAAATTTTGAAAATTTTCAATTTTTTTGAGATTTTTGTGTATATAAGAGAAAACAATGCAGGACAAAAATGTAAACGTGAATGCAAAGCGAATGAAATGCAACGCAAAACCCTTCCCCAAACCAAATCACACAATGTCCCCATTGTGCAAAATCATGTAATGATATAAAAGGAAAACGGGAATTTGCGTTAAATTAACTACATAAGACATGATGTAAGGACTCGGAAACTCACAAGACTTAAAGCGCAGCAAAAGGAAACCTCCCCAAACCAGCGTGAGCTAGGAGGTTTCAGTAGCTAGCAGTGCTACCATAAAGTACCTGAAAAGAATCAAAAGTACCACGCATAAATCCGAGAAAACAATTATTGAAACGCAAAATTATGTGTAAAATAAAGAAACGGAAGAAAACAGAAATGAGTCGGAGAATAAAGTGGAGAAAAGACTCCCTCAACTCCGCAAATCGATCAAACACAGCAGGGGAATGATCGAAAATAGGTACAACAGCGCAGGGTGGTCGATCGACCACATCACCCAGTCGATCGACCAGGGTGAACAGGAACAGAAGCTCCTGGAAGTCGCAGCTCAGTCGATCGACCATACAGGCCAGTCGATCGACTGAAAAACCTGCTGTAACTTTCTGATTTCTTCAATTAGCTCAATAAATTGAGCTATCAAGGTCTAAGAACCTGCAAATACATATAATAACGCGCCCAAAATTGAGCAAAACCCAAAATAACAGTCTAAAGCGTATAAAATCCTAAGCAAACTTATTAAAAATGCGAAGTTTCGCGCACACAAAAGCAATAAAAGATCCAAAAGCAGTAAAATGAATGGTTTTTGAAAAAGTCTTAATCAACTGATAGTTGATCAAGAACGGCCACGGAATGGCCCACTTGCTCGGCTTCTGGCTACAAGAGGTAGCCTCTACAGTGCTCATCTTCTCAGCTGCACTCTTCTCAACTCCAACATCCGCAGAACTCAATGGATCAACAGCTTCAACATCTTCCCAACCAATGACCTCTTCTGACTCATCAGAATCCAAATCGGACTCCGTCACTTTGACTGACTCCTCATCAGGCTCCTCATCAGTGCCATAGCTAAGACATCCTAGGCCGCCTCTTTGAACGATTGGCTCCTTCACAGCTGGAGCAACATGTGGCTCTTCCTTCCCCAAACCAGCTCCTGCAATATCCAAAACAGAAGAATCTTCCTCCAATTCGCTCCTAATCTGGGGCGGTGGTGTTATAACAGGAATAGGCATAGAGGTAGGCATATCAGGAAGCATAAAATAAGAGTTCTTTTCAGAAACCGTATTACAAGTGACTGGCCACATGGGGTCTTTCTTCTTAGCTGTCTGGGCAAAGACAATGGAATGCTTCCCTACTTTGAAGGTCAATGTCCCTGAACCAACATCTGTAACTGCACCAGCAGTGTGTAGAAATGGTCTACCTAATATGATAGGAATGTGGGCATCCTCGGGCATATCTAGTACAACGAAGTCAACAGGGAAAAAGAACTTTCCTATTTGCACGGGAATGTCCTCTAAGACTCCTATAGGCTGCACCGCAGAACGATCAGCCATCTGTACTGTCATGTTGGTGACTGCAAACCTAGTCAATTTTAACTTCCTAGCAAGACTCAAAGGCATTACACTAATACTAGCTCCTAGGTCACACAAGGCCTTCTCAATAGAAAAGGTGCCAATACTACATGGGACTGAAACGTTACCTGGGTCTTCTAGCTTATGAGGTGCAGTGTGGGTCAAATAAGAACATGACTCCTCAGGTAATGTGACAGATTGCACAGTTTCAAGTGACTTCTTTTTAGACAATAGTTGCTTCATAAATTTCATGTAAGCAGGCACTTGATTAACTAACTTAAGAAAAGGAACTTATACATTTAAGCTACGAATAACATTTTCAAATTTGTTAAACGATACCTGTTCCTTCGTCGGCACCAATCTCTCCGGATAGGGGGCTAAAAGAAGCAACTTAGCCCTCTCCTCTAGGTCTCTCATGCCGGCATCGGTGGACTTAGGCTGAAAATGCACTACCTTCTCTTTGTTGAAGCTCGAACCCTCTTCAGACCCTCTCAAAAATGAACCATTAATCGGCATCGGGTCATACTTTGGAACCGGGACTGACCCATCAGCATTTGGGTCTTGCCTCAATATTTTCGGAGTAGTCGTACCCTGAAACAAGTGGTCCCTCAAGTTAATTGGCATTGGAGGACGAAAAGACTCACCATCAGCAGCCTTGTCAGTCGATCGACCATGCATGTCAGTCGATCGACTGACTTCTACAGGAACAGAAGCTGTTTCACTTCGCGGAGTGGTCAATAGACTGGCTATGTCAGTCGATCGACTAATATACCTGGTAGACGTCTTTTTCTTGCCATTGTCCGTCACTGCCTTTTTCTTACTTGGTTCCGCCTCATCTTTTCCAGTAGCTTCCTTGACCATAGCAGGCCCATCAAGGGTAGACCCACTCCTCAAAGTAATAGCATTAAGGGTCTCCTTTTGATCTGTCTGCGACGGTAAATGTCCCGGAGCTCTTGTTGCACTCTTGCTAGCCAATTGAGCAATTTGGCTCTCTAACATCTTCATCCCGGCCTCTCTAGCTTGAGACTCCTTCAGCAACAAATTTTTCAATTCGGCAAATTCGGAGCCTTGGGATTGCTGCTGCTGCTGTGGAACATACGGAGGCTTTTGATATGGCTGTTGCTGCTTATGAGGGGGCACATAATTCTGCTGCTGCTGCTGTGGAGGTGGAGTCGGATTTAGGACATTTTGGCTACTCCACCTCAAGTTCGGATAGACATTCGGCTCAAAATAAGTGTTTGTCTGCTTATAATGTTGAAAAGCAGCACAAGACTCATAGGGAATGTTGCAGTTGTCTAAAACATGTCCTTCTCCTCCACATCTCTTGCAGACGAAAGGACCGTCTGAAACAGCATTCACATGATAGATCCCTCCTTTGAAGCTCCTTCCAACTCGTACTTATCAAATCTCGCCGTAAGAGCCTCTAATGCAGCTACAGAAGGGGATTCAACACTTCTGCTTTGATTTCCCCTGGAATTTCCATACTCAGCTTTATGGGTGGCCAAATCATCAATAATTTTCCACCCCTTAGTTTCTCCAACATTCTTCTGGAATCTACCATTCGCTGCCGCATCCAGGATAGCCCTCTGATCGTCATAAAGCCCGTTATAGAATTGATTGCATAGGCTCCATTTCTCAAACCCATGGTGCGGGATAGTTCGCACCAACTTCTTGAAACGGACCCACGCCTCATGAAAGTTCTCATCAGGACCCTGTTTAAAGCTCGTGATCTGAGCTCTAATGGCATTTGTCTTCGAGGCAGAGAAATATTTCTTGTAGAATGCCAGGGCCAGCGACTTCCAATCAGTGATCCCGTTAGCAGCTCGATCCAGGTCTCGGTACCACTCCCTTGCAACATCACGAAGAGAGAATATGAAGATCGTCTCCTTCACCTGGTCCTGGGTCACACCGGTTGGTGGGGGTATGGAACAGCAATAATCAATGAAAGTCTCCATATGTTTAGCTGCATCTTCATTTGCAGCTCCCCCAAATTGGTTTCTCTCAACCAAGTTGATATAGAAAGGTTTCGGCTCGAATTTTCTATCCGTCCCTGGTAATGCGAATCCCTTATAGAGATTCTCAGCTGTCGGCTCAGAGTGACTGGCTATACTTGCTTCTTCAGCCATGTCTGGAGATGTGACGGTCTCAGCTGAGGAAGTAGAAATAGGTGACGAAGGTGGATCCTCCTCAAAAATTTCGTTCTCGTAGTAACTAGACAGAGTAATCAGCTCTTCCTCTGTCGGCAATACTCTAGATGATCGTCTCAACTCACGCAAAGTCTTCTCAATCTCAGGATTGAACGGTAGTAATTCACCACCCTGTGACCTGCGCATAAGAAGAAACTACAAGTAGAATATGAGAATAGTTTAAGGAACAGATGTCCCTTAAACTAAGAGAAAGACTAAAAATAGAAACAACTAAAAATTTTAAACAATTGCCTCCCCGGCAACGGCGCCAAAATTTGATGCCCGTCGTTGTGTGCACCAAAAAAAATATTTATAGTCCAAACTACTACTATAGCTAGTGGCAGTCAGGGTCGAACCACAAGGAGGCGATGCAATTAAAAGTTGTATAATTTTAGTCTTAAAGTAACAGTGTGAGGGGGATTTGATTTGAGTTGTTCTATAACTAAAGCAATAAATGAAAAGTAAACTAAGCTAGCAGATGAAATCAAGAATAAAAAGCGTGCTAAGATGGTCGGTTCACTATAGTTTCGGCGGCAATAAAGTAGGTAGGTCTAAAACAAACACGTGAGACGAAAAAATAAGAAGTCCTCTCGGTCCTTTCTTAACAGGTAGCATCTTTCGATCTCGCTACAGGTCCCTAATATCACTAATACTAACTTTCGTCCTGAAAAGTGACTAAAAAGGCTAAATTAACTCATCTCTCGATCTTATTAATTTAGTCGTCTTAATTAGGTAGGCTATCTCCCTTCCCTATCTTTCGATCTTTATTGGGTCGATCAATTCCTAAACATTCAACTAGTCGCGTGCACTCGATTCGTCAAATATGGAAATTAAA
Source organism: Silene latifolia (assembly GCF_048544455.1). Taxonomy (NCBI): domain Eukaryota; kingdom Viridiplantae; phylum Streptophyta; class Magnoliopsida; order Caryophyllales; family Caryophyllaceae; genus Silene; species Silene latifolia. The sequence continues at coordinate 88,595,018 of NC_133526.1, forward strand.
TTAATTAAAACGAAGGTAAATCTCACGAGGCCGGTCGATCGACCAGGGAACCTAGTTGATCGACCGTGGCGCGATTTCAAGTCACTATTCTAATGCCGCCTACTTCTACAGATTCCCTACATCCTAGCACAAGGGGTTTAGCTACTCATACTGGAAATAATAACAACAATAAACTTAACAATTAAAACATTCGAATTCATACTTAAATTAATTAAATGAACAATTAACATAAAACAATAATTTGGCTTCGGGAGATCTAACCTAGAAATCCTAAACTATCAGCGGATTAAAGCTATGAAACTGAATATAAGAGCAGAAGAGTACCGTGAAGGAAATCGCAGAGGAAAGATCAAAACCGATTGCAAAAAGAACTTTATTAATGAAAGAACAATAATCTTAAGAACCCTAATTATCGATGATAAACTAAAACTGAATGAAACTGGATGCCTCTTATGAAAACATCAGGTTACGTTATATAGGAATATAACGTAACACTTATTCCTAAACCTAATATACAATGGGCTTTGGAATTCTCGTTCTATCTCTTTAATTTGCGCATAAGCTCGTATGATGGTCGATCGACCATGAAAGGCAGTCGATCGACTGGTCTGTGCTGAACCGTGGCCTCTGTATGCCGTGCTCTGGTCGATCGACTATAGAGGTCAGTCGATCGACCGAAGTAGCTGGTACTTGGCTTCAAAAACTTCGTAAATTAGTCTTTTGGGCCTCGATATGCGCACCAAGTTCGTTTCTTGAGTAAATACTTCACATCAAATGCAATGCAAAGTACTCGAGGACGGATTTAGCTTGATTTCCGCTGGATTCTTCACATTTTTGCAATAATGTACAAAAACACGAAAGTAGACGGAAATGGGGAGAATAGTAGCATAAACTACATAAATGAGCTCTGAAATGCGTGTGAAATGAGGTGTAAAACGTCATATAAATGACACGCATCAATTCTTCAATAATTTGGGGTAATTTCCTTTCTAGCGTCCAACAATTAAGACAATGGAAACTTTATCGGTCGGGATTGATAGGTTTAGTATTGTTATTCTCAATAACGTTACTTTTAACATTACCTTATATAAATTCCATTTTAATTTTACTTCTTAGAACCTTATCCTTTTCTTAACGGTTTAAGAGAATGCTCCCACTCATTTCAATGAGTCTTTGCTTAGAGAAGCAAAATTTAATTTCATGAAGACTACTCTCATTCGTTCCTTTAGTCTTAAAACTTTCATTGAAGTGGTTGCGGTATTTTGGTCAATTTTGATTTCCAACAAATCTAGTTACCAAAATAATTTAACGTTTCAAAGTACTTAACTCAATTAAGCATATGAGAAACAATTGTAAGTAGATATGTTTAGTCAAGAATCAAAAACCCTTTTGATCACAAATAACTTCCATCTATACTCTTCACAAGAGATCCTTACAATGGATAATTCGAGGTTTTTAGAAGAAAAATTCATATTTGTCTTTTCTTACGATGTTTTAATGGAGATTTGAATTAAAAACGAAATGATATCGTATATGAATTGTGGTAAAGAAATAGAACAATATGATAACGGAATAGTGGAAAACTTTAACATTTATCGTTTTATTAATACTTGTAAATAACAAGTAAAGCATTTACATAGTGACCTCTACCCAACTATGATAAATGATTCCGAGATCCAAATTCATATTAACTTGGACATGGGGTAGCCGATGAAACCCTTATCAATATAACTCGGTGGATTAACTCTTTAATCGATTCTACTTTTAGAACTCTCTGTCGATAATATTACATTAACATTTATCTTTAGCCCAAAACACATCCGACAAGGGCACGGGGTAGTCGATGAAACCCTTATCAATTACTTTTGTTGAGTTCAACCCAAATTTCGAATAAATGTGTCCATGATCCAAATTCACATTAACTTGGGCACGGGGTAGCCGATGAAACCCTCATCAACATGAATTCGGTGGATAGACATTTATCACCCACTTCCCCTACGTAACAAGGTTTGTACCCTGGGGTGGCCGAGTGCACTCCCTCGCGAAATAAGTTTTCATGGTTTCTACTTTTTGGTAAGGCTAAGTCTCAATTGTTTATTTTAGCGAGAGGTCATGTCAATTTATTATCTATCACGTTTTAAGTGAACTAAAGCGGTGAACTACGATAATTGTAATTGACATGGTCGATAAACTCGATTTAATGATAATGCATATTTTAGTTATGGCGATTTAGCGATGCATGCAACATATAAATAAAATGCAAAGCATAAAAAATAAAAATCCTAGTATGGCCTTCCTAAAATAGTAAATCTAATAAAGTATTACAAATTCGGAAACCAACTCCATTGGTCCCTTGAACTTCGGTTTTGACATGCATCTCGAGGTAACACCGTCTTTGATGGGCCGTCTTCTCGAAAAGGCACCATCTTCAAGGAACTCCAGAATAAATAAATTACATAACAAATTACATAATTTCCTATTATACATTTGTAATTAAAATAAAATAAATCTATTAAATTACAAAACGGTGATACGAGATCACAATAAATTACAACCGAATCGATATTCCCATACATTTCGGGTAATACCAATTAAAAAACTAAGGCCATACTAAGTAAAAAAATACATAAAATAAAATTACATAAAATAAAATTATGTCAATCATAAATAAAATGCAGCATTATAATATGTATGAAAATGCCCAATTTTATGCTAAATCGCCTTTAAGGAGCCAATATCGTATATTAAACGGTTTTTACGGATTTGCGTGATTCAACCTTTTAAAATCACAATAAATTACATAAAATCATATTTATGTACAAGTTAATTACCCTAACCAACTTAGGACTCAAAATTAGTCTCCACTAACATATTGACAATAATTAACTTATATTTCTTAAAATTGTTCATCAATGGACTCAAAATTACAATAAAATGCTATAAACTCCAAATAAATCACAAAAATTTCAAATAAATTCAAAATTCAAAATTTTAAACTCATGAACATTCTGTAAAAATAACATGACACTCATAATATTCAAAAACTTAGGTTAAAAAGTTCGAAAATTATCAAGGAAAAACTATGTTGCGATTTATCGGATTTATCAAATATTATCATAAAAATATGAGAAAAATTATATTTATCAACTTTTCAATTTTAGATCTGAAAAAGGTAATAAAATTCAACATGTGACGTTTTTCCTTAGTCATGAAGTATGTTTTAGCAATTATTCACTAATTAAAGTCACTATTTATGCTATTTTTCATCAAAAATTCATAAATCATGCATAAAGACTTTATTATAGCCTATTATTTTACACACATCTTGTAAAATAGCATGTGACAACATACTAAATTTCTATGACCAGATTCGAAATATTTATCATATTAACCTATTTTTCATTTAAATTCGATTTTTATCATGAAAATTCATATTTCGAGCATAAGAACTCCAAAAATTATGAAACTTTACAGGTTATCTAAAAATAATATATGTGAAAATATATCCAAAAATCACTGGAAAATTCGAAGTTTAGCTAATTGTAGTTTGAAAATGACATTTTTATCATAAAATCACATTTTAATGCCATTATTATATAAAATGAACAATAAAAATCCATAAATTAACCAAAATATCCTAAATATATTTTAGGATCAGAAACTTTAACATGCATAATTGATTTCATGATATATCATAATAAACACAAATTTATAAGTTTTATATGTTAATCGTATAACTCGGAAACTATAACCGATTTGCATGCAAACAACCTAAGGCTCTTGATACCGCTTGTTATAAATCTATATCTCATTATACTCAACATATTCATATATGTTTTGATTAATTTAGTCATAAAATTAATTACAAATTTTATGCATGCAAACATAAATTAAAAGTGAAGAAATCATCAACCCTTACTAAGATAATTTCGGTTTTATGGGCACCAATAAGATCTTCTTCTTGTTAGTTCTTAAGCTTTCCAACAATGGATGAACCAGATTCAAGTTTAGAATCTCTCCCAAAAGCATATACCCAAAGAAAACTCATAATAACCAATATTATTTTGATCTAATAATAATATTAGTCTTACTTAAAATATGACACAAAAATTAATTTTTGTTCTCTTGAAAAATCGATTCAAAAGGAAAGATTTGTGAGGTTTATTTCTCTCTAAGATTCTTCACAAGATGGAGAGTTAATTTTCTTACACTAGAAAATTATGTAGTGTTATGAATAATTAATTTTTGGAAACCATTTTGTTTCTCTTAGTTGGAAAACCGGTGGGAGGGGCTATATGGGAGCCAATGCATGGATCCAACTTTCTTCCCAAGAAGTGTAGGCTTGCAAGGCTACATATAGGTAGGACATCATTGTGTTTTCTCTTATTAAAATAATCAACACAATTTTTCCACTAAAACCCTCTAATATTTCGGTACATACAATATAAAATGGAGGGTCCATTTTATTTTGTCATTTGTCAATTGTGACAAATGTGACATGTTACTTGACATGTGAAATTGTAATATATTTTTAACATATTAAAAATCAACATACTCATAAAATATGTCATTTACAAAATTGACTAGTAATTCGTAAGTACTTGTACTAAAACGGTTTATCAAATTATAAATTACAACGTCTTGTATTTATAATAAATTATTCATTCAATTTCAATTCCAAATTGTTTCGTAAACAATAATTTTATCTAAGTAATAAAACAATTCAATTACTTAGACCGTATCTAATATAATCGAATTACTATAAGACACGTTAATTATACTCACAAAATCATCCGTCAATTTTAAGCAATTTAATTAACTCGTATCGGCATACGATTTATTAAATAATCAATTAAGAGTATTTCCCTATAGGTATGACCTAAGGGGATCAACTGATCACCACCGTCGCACGACAGTAATGTCAAACTCTAGTCAGCCAATCATTACCGATATGTGTGGACCAGTTGACTGTAAAATTATTACATCCCACATGTATTCTTAAAATGAGATTTAAACATGTGATCATCATGATCGACAATTTGTGATCGCATTATTGTCGGAGGACACATATTCCAACACTTGTTACCCGTACCTGACCGTAACAACAACAACAACAACAACAACAACAACAACAACAACAACAACAACAACAACAACAACAACAACAACAACAACAACAACAACAACAACAACAACAACAACAACAACAAACAACCACTCGACATCCCCCTTTCTCTCCCCATTCTCGCCACCTACGGCCACCATTTCCACCTTCCCTGACCACCACAAGACTCGCCCCTCAACCCTCGACCAAACCACCTCACCACCGGTCCAAGTCAGCCACGGTTCAAGGGGGTAAAAGGCTGCCCTAAACCGATTCACCACAACCCCTAAAATCCCTTAAAACCTCTCGGTCAAATGCCCATATGGTGGTCAACGGTGGTTGCCCGGTCAGTCACGGTGGTCACACATCAGGTCTAAGTCGTGGGTGAGTCAATAGTATAAAAACAGTAACATAAAGGCTAGTATAAGACGGTTTACCTTACGATCTCAAGGCGGAGGGGCAGAAAACGATCTTTCTCTTCCTTTCTCTCTTTCTCTCGTTTCTCTCTAATTTGATGGTGGATTTTATGAGATTGCAAATGGATAAGGGTGGATAAGGGTAGTATGTATATGTATGGTAGAAGTATATAATACATGTATAACGTATTATTATTATTATTTATTATTATAATCATACTTATTCCGTCTCAACATAACTCGTATAAATAAAATATTATTATTATTATTATTAAATACGGAGTATCACAATCTTCCCCCCTTAAAATAAACTTCGTCCTCGAAGTTTCACCTCACTCTTCCCTTTTCGACTATTCTCTCAAATCTCATGTGTACTCTCTTCCCAAAGTTCGGTGTTCTATTCTCACTACTTCCTCACAACTCTCACTATTTCCTCACATTCCGCACTTTCTTTTTCCTAAACTTCCTAATTTTTACATTCACTCCCCCTAAAACAGAACTTCGTCCTGAAGTTCAACTATCAACCTCAAAATACGATCTCATACACTCATTACTAAATTCCACAAATGATCATGTTCCAGGTTCGACACTCTTTCCTATTTATTGCAAATCCATTATCAAATGTCGTATCGTCTTATACCATTGCTATATTCCCATTTCAGAAACCTCTCTAGAAGTCTCTCTAAGGGTACCCCTACGAGCATCCCAAAGATCAAGCGCCAGGTCTAATTCACGGTTCGAAACTCTATTCTCGTAGATAACTTCCAACTTATGTTGGTTATATGAATACTTATTTATCACGGGGTATTACTCGATTATTATTATTATTATTATTATTTTGGTGAAAATGTGAATATCATTAAATCAAAGAGATTACACAATACACCTATCATACAATATTTTAAGCTATTTCATTAAGTTATTACATCAATTTGCCTTAACCAAGCCTTACATTTAACTCTCTCCCTATCAAAATCAACCTTGTTCAAATGTATACTAATCATTTGATGTACTCCCTTGACTACTCGAGCTGGCTGAATGATATAATGCTCCAACCTACACCTATTCCTGCAATCCCAGATGTTGTAAATGAGACCAGAAATAGCTGCCATAACCACCTGTTTTTTCAATAAATATCTGCATCTCCATCGAAGAAGCCAATCGATCAAGCTCCCCTGCCACTGAATCTATATCCATGTCTGCATGTGCACCAGACAATTCATACTGAAAGGACAGTAAAAAAACAGATGGTTATGCGTTTCCTGCTGCATCCCACACAGATAGCAATCACCATTAGTGATGACACAAAACTTCTGCAGTCTGTCCTGAGCTAAACATCTCTGCTGTACATAAATCCAGGTGCTGAAGTTATGTTTAGGTACACAGACTCTATTCCAGACCATAGGCACCCAGTCCTTCTTTGGATGAGAACTAAGTAACCAATGATATGCCACCTGTATAGAACATTTTCCATTCCAAGTACCATTCAAGAAACCTGGTTTAAGAGTGTCTTTGACTTTGCAAATTTGTCTCCAAGTCCAGCTGGAATTCTGAGAGGGTTCATACATCCACCAGTCACGTTGCTTTATATAAATGTGATGCACCCATTGAACCCAGAGACTGTCCTTCTTCTTATGAATCCACCAAGCATACTTACCTAGCAGAGCAACATTCCAAAGATGACAATTAATAATACCCAGTCCCCCATGTTCTTTAGGTAAACAACAAGTCTCCCAAGCTACAGGAGGAGCATGCTTAAACTTAGCATGACCTGCCCAAATATAGTTCTTGCAGATGCTCTCCACCTTATGAAGGACTCCCTTTGCCAGTAAAAAGATCCTAGCCCAATAAGCATGCAACTGAGTCAGTACTACCTTGACCAAGACTAGCCTCCCAGCATAGCTTAGGTGTTTAGACCCCCATCCTCGAATCCTTGCAACAATTTTGTCCACCACTCTATTACAATCAGCAATACTCAGCCTCTTGGATGATATTGGAACACCTAGGTACCTAAATGGGAATTGCCCCAATATGAACCCAGCAAGCCTTACAATCTGGGAAGCTAAATTGGCATCAACTCTATTCAAGTAAACATCTAACTTTTCTTTATTCATACACAGACCTGATGCTTTAGAGAAGGTCAGGAAAGCTCTCAATAAAATTGCGATAGAGTCCACATCAGCCCTGTAGAACAACAACAAGTCCTCTGCAAAAGCAAGGTGGCTAAGCTTCAATCCTCTACAAAGAGAGTGATACTTGAACTCAGGTTTCTCAGTAACCACTCTAAGGATTCGTGTTAAATATTCTAAACAAATCGTGAAGAGTAAAGGAGACATGGGATCGCCTTGTCTCAGTCCCCTTTGCCCTTTGAAATAACCAAACTGTGACCCATTCAAAGAGATGGTGAATGAAGGTGTGGTAAAACACACCATTATCCAATTGATCATCTGAGCTGGGAACTCAAGTGCAACCAGCATGTCTCTAAGAAAGGCCCATTCAATAGTGTCATACGCCTTTTTAAGATCAACTTTGAGCATAGCCCTAGGTGTGCAACATTTCCTCCCATAAAGCCTCACCAAATCTTGACAAATGAGGATGTTATCAAAAATCTCCCTATCTTTAACAAATGCACTCTGATTTATACTAATGAGGTCAACCAGCACTCCAGAAAGCCTTCTATAAATGATTTTGGAAATACATTTGTAAATGACATTGCAACAAGTAATGGGACGAAAATCTTGGACAGAACTGCGACAGTCCACCTTAGGAATTAGAGTAAGCACAGATGCATTAATTTGCTGTAGCATCCTGCCATTAGAAAAGAACTCCTTCACTGCCTTTACCACATCTCCTCCAATAATGTCATAAGCATCTCTAAAGAACCCAGCAGAGTAACCATCTAGGCCAGGAGCCTTCTCCACAGGAATAGAAAAGAGGGCCTCCTTAATCTCAGTCTCAGTCACCTGCTGCAACATAATATTTGCTTGATCAGCGGTCACTACTCTACCTCTTTTAACGACTGCAGAACAGACCTGAACCACCTGAGTAGAGCTACCTAAAAGATCCTGATAATATTCAATGAAAGCATGCTCAATGGTAGCAACCTCAGAGCAGACCACCCCATGCATATCCTTAATTTTAAGAACTTTATTCTGAGCACGTCTAGCCTTGATAGTACTATGGAAGTACCTAGTGTTGTCATCAGCTTAATTAACCCACTGAGTTTTAGCTTTCTGAGCTAAAAACAAAAGCCTAGCATCATCAAGCTCTTTGTAGGTCTGAGCTGCAACTCTCTCCTCAACTTATAACAACACATTCTTGGGATCAATGTGCAGCTTCTTTTGGATACTTCCAAGCACCAATTTAGCAACCATAGCAGTATTCTCAATATCCCCATACCCTTCATTGTTCAACTTTTTCAGGGGGTGTTTCAGAGTTTTAAGCTTCTTGACCAATTGAAACATAAAGCAACCTTGAATAGGCTGCCTCCAAATCTCAGTGACAATGTTCTTAAAATTATCACTCTTCTCCCACATATTAAAGTACTTAAAAGATCCTTTACTTCTCACAGTGTCCTCCCCTAACTCAATCAGACAAGGACTATGGTCATACAGTCCCTCAGGTAAAACAGAAACAACACATGTGGGTCCATTAAGAATCCACTCATCACTGGCCAAAACTCTATCTATCCTACTGAACACTCTAGCGTCACCCACTTGCTTGTTATTCCAGGTGAAGTAGGCACCAGTAGAGATCATATCATACAGACCACAAACATCCACACAATTATGAAACTCCCTCACCTCAGAATCAGTTACCAGAGACCATATTCTTTCATCCACATATAGGACATTATTAAAGTCTTCCATTATGAGCCATGGACCATTGGCAGTAGCTTTCAGAGCTATCATCGAATTCCAAAGATAGACTCTATCAGAGTCTTTATTACACCCATATACCAGAGAACATGTCCATTCAAACCCAGTCATCAGATTAGTAACCTGAGCATGAATGACTTGCAGCTCTTTCCTAATGCAAGTAACAGTAAATTGTGAAGTATCCCACAGTAACCAGATTCTACCACTGTCTTTCACCTCACTATTATCAATTATTTGCCAGGGACAACCAAACCCAGCCTGAATTCTATCTTTATTCTTAATCTTAACCCTGGTTTCAACCAAACCAAACAGGCCAATTTTATTAATGGGCAAGAATCTTCTAATATCACCTTGCTTATTCCATTTATTAAGACCTCTTATATTCCAAAAACCTATATTAACCATGTTGAAGGATTGGTGACCTCCCTTTTACCATACTATTCAAAATACTTTGTTTTAAGGATTGCTGTAAGACCTCTAACACAGTAGGTCCTCCTTGACTACTGCCCCTCCCTAATCGAGACATGCGATGTACCAAGCTACCTGGTGAAGCCATCACATTATCTCTGAAAGGAATGGGTGTAACAACCACAGAAGGATCAAGCTGAGGCAACACCTCTGCTTCCTGCACAGTCTCCACACACTGAACCTGAGAAGCTTCCTGAACAGGAACAGCAGCTGGTTTAGCTAGAACCTGAGCTTTAGGTCTCCACACTTTCTGAGAAGGCTTCTTTTTCATCTCAACAGCTCGTTTCCTACACATAACAGCATCATGCCCAATTCCTGAGCACTGAGAACAAACAAGAGGTTTCCATTCATAAAAAACCTCCTGAATCTGCACCACATCCTTATCATCAATGAATTCTATCTTATCAGGCAAATACTGTCCCAATTTCACTTCCACCATGAATCTAGCATATTCCAAGTAATCCTTATTCTCAGTAGCACGATCAGGCCTAATAGGTTTGCTTATCATACTAAGAATCTTAGGTAAGGCTTTTCCCCAAAACTTAAGTTCCAAGTTGTATAATCTCACCCAAATTCGCACCAAATCAGGCTTATCCTTCACACATTTCACATCAGGCTACCAATCTCTAATAATAAAAGGCTTATTATCAAAGAAAAGCTGCTCAGATTGAAGCACCTTATCCTTATCCTCTTGTTTACTGAACCGAATAATACAAATTCCATTAGCTTTGAACGCTAACTTAACAATTGATAAATCCTTCCAAATTTGTCTTACGAAGCCATCCATTACATGATTAGGGGGATTAGCTCCCAAAACAAAGAAGAAAACAGAAGAGGACCAAAACTCAAGCTCATTTTAAATATCCCCTGTTTCAATTTAGACGCGAGGTTGTTCCGGTTGTTTACCTTATTTCGCTCTGACTGTCTGCCATTCCGTATCATCTGTAAATATAATTTCCGGTGATGAAATCACTTCCTTATTCATATTAAACGATCGTAAATCCGCTGCCTTCGAACTCTCAGCTGCACTAACTTCCGCAGCAATCTCACTTATCTCGGTAATATGTACCGTATTACTACTATTTTTGTAATTATTATTTGATGAACTAATATTTTTGTGTTTTTGTGGAATATTATTATTATTTACAAACCGTTTATTTCTCGGCATTGCTGAAGAAACGATGGAATGTAAGCTTTCTCTCTCTACTCGCTTTCTCTCTTTATAAGAGAGCGATTATTATTACGTATCTATATCACGTCAATCCTCATACATTAGCATGTATTCACATCAAAACACCAACTATGTGGACTCTAGGAACAATCAACTAATGTAAAATTCTTATAATGTGACTCAACCATGTTCCACATTCCCATTCATCATTAATACTTCCGCTTATACGGAAGACCACAATCACTATCATGTAATGACTACTTGGCGACATATGACTTGCCTTTCCATCTTACATGTACACAACAAAATTAAATCATCTCAATTAACACGCATCAAACAAGGTTATCACATCATTCTTGTCATCCAATTATCCATCTCAATTACCACTTTCATTTGAATTTCACTCTTAAATAGCAAAACTACCCAATATGGTCAAACGTAAATAATTTGCAAAATATCACTCATGTAAGGTCCACGTGTTCATCCAACACGAGTCAACTAACATAAACCGCGATGTAAGGGTATACACCCAATATTTGGACCAAGTATGAACAAGCCAAGGGTCAAAGCAGATCACTCGGTCCAGAATAAGCGGCCACTCGGCCGAGTAGGTGACCACTCGGTCGAGTGCATGGTTAACTCGGTCGAGTGTCACCTGGGGCTCGGTCGAATGTATTCGTTCTCAAACTTGCTTCCAAGCTTTCCTATTTCGTCACACAAATGCTAATAGACGAACTCTTGTCCCTAAGGCCATCATTCTACCTCCTCAAATGGACACTACAACGAGATCACGATGTACACTATGGGCGCTTCACTCAATGATTGGGAGGCAACTTTACAAACAACATCTATACTATCACCGCTAGGCCAAAATCTCACCAACTAGTCTCACTCATCGTGCATGCATACTTAAGTTAAACGGTTAACCTATATAACATCAATGATCAATTAGCTTAACAGCACCATTTAACGCACATGGATTACATATTTTGCTCTCAAACTTATACCCATAATCAACTTGGTGATGCTACATCAACAATTTCACTCTCACATGTCCTTTAATTTCCGTTTGCTAATTATGAGCCACAAACAATCGCTAAATGTCCACCGTTGGTCACATCCCACTTATCATTTATAGGTTGTCTCTCATGATCAACTCACTTACTCAAAACGTTGCATAGGTCAGTATACCCTATGTTCCCAAACTCTTGAACTCGATGACTATACATAATTCCGTATTTCAACCCTTCACCTAAATCCTTTAAATGTATCAATACCTCTAGGCAACGAGACATACACTCACATACGACTCATTTCCGTTCAATGTTCTTTTACCCACAATACTTACAATACTACTTAACCAACATTCAAGGTTTAAATCAATAGTATTCATTCCATGACTTACCAATCATAACATTATACATGTACCTCTCTACTTGACTCAAATCCACATCACTTACTCAAGTATTACCTCAATGCCAATAAAACACTTGTTTCCGATTCATAACCCCCAAGATGCCACACTCACTCATCGCACATTATTAGCATTTTGCTCCTTATCCTAATGAGCTCGCCGATTCACTCCCGTCTCACTTCCCCTCAATAACAAGTCTATACGTCTTCACTCATCAAAATCATACAATCCGCAAGGTAAGCTAAGCAGTGACTCATGCATAAACAAAACAACACATTATCAACAAAAATGCAACACTATGAAGCAAGGAACCTTATCTAAATATGAAGGTGTAAAATTTAATAATATACCCTATGGCATAAAAATAAATTTAGCAAAATCTTAAGATGAGATTCTCGAATTAAGGCAATGCATAGCATTATTAACAAAATTGAAGTCTTATTTCTCAATTAAATTAAGAAAACTTTAAAACAAAATTTTTAAATTTTTAAGACCATACCTCACATCATTAAGCCACATTTGAATCTTTACAACATAATTAGATAAAAATAAACGGAGTATATAAAACCACATCAAAATCATTCATTTTTAAAATGAAATCTTAAAAGATTTTTGCGCAACATCTCAAGATGAAATTTTGGATTTTAGAATAGAGGAAATCAAAACTTAAGCGTGGGAAGATTCTTGAGCCTCATTAGGCAACTAAACTAGGTCTCAAACACCAACAAATCAAAGCTTAAGAATGAACCTTAAAGTTTCAAAATTTCAAATGTACGACAAAATTAGTAATAACAACCAAACTAGGGTCCTTGCTAAACCATTAACCAAGCAATAAATGCAAAAATAAAATTATCGACTCAAGAACATAAACTTTCGAGTTCATAAAAAAAATTTGGTAACATTCAACATGAAAACTCCATATTTGACATCATAAATGACGAAAAAGGTGATTAATATCATAAATCGAACAAAATGTGTTATTAATTGAAAAAATTTGAAGGGATTAGCATAGATTTATACAAAACCAAATTGGGATAATAAGAGGAAAGAAACCGTCACTTGCAAGATGAAATTAGCCAATTTAAGGGGCTAAAAATTAGAGTAAGGATTTGAGTTCGAGCAATAAACAATCAACAATGAAGTCTTATAAAAAAATGATTTTAAATGGACGAATAAAAGAGATACTATAAAGCAATAACACGATTTTAGCGAAATTCACAACCCAGAAATTGGCACTTGGTCGAGTGTTGAGTCCACTCGGTCGATTGCTCGTCCACTCGGTCAAGTACCCTCTCCACTTGGTCGAGTGACCCACTTCCAGAAATTTTCAAGTTTCTGGAAATTCGTCCACTCGGTCGAGTACTAGATCGCACTCGGTTGGATGCCTCTCTATGATTTGCAAATTCCCAACACAAACATTCTAACATGTAATAACCATTCATCAAAACACATTATCCATATGAATACTTACATCCAAATTTTCGCACGATAGATGCACCACATCATTAATAACGATATCATGCAAAACCTGTCGACTTGTTATAGTAAACACGTACTCACGTCACATTTCACATATCATCATGCATCGAATGGACCCATATATAAGGCAAGGAACTAAACTATGATCACAACTACATGAAATCAAGCAACATTTCATTTCAGTAAATAAATCAGGCAAGATGCTAAACAAAATTCATATCGCTGATATAATCATGCAACATATCATGTTATGTTTCCCGACTCTTAACCACCAACGTAGTGACCAACCGAAACAATAGGATCTAGTTTTGAAATGAAGGATCCTACTCACTCAAAACTGACCTCCTGTTGTATTCATGTCGGGTTCATTTTATTAAACACTCCTAGATTCATTTTATTTCATTGGTTTAGGTTCCAAAATCGTCGCTCTGATACTACTTTGTAACACCCCAACTATCCGGCTAAGATAATTGGAGTGTTCAATCAAGAACATTTCATTAATATAATGTTTAATGAATTACATAAACGTAACAAATGAATAAATAGAATAGAACTCGTGACATCTATACTCTTGTAGTCAACTAGACTTTTCTCGTGATATCCGTCTCCCGCGTACTATCCAAACAACCTGAACATAACCGGCTCCCTATATGACCAAATGATATCATATGGATCGACACAGGCAACCCCAAAAGAGATAGGTGATAAGACACAGACACACAAACGTCAATTTCTTTAAAATAAATAAAGTGTGACTCGACTCGAGTCTAAACATACAACACGACTATGATATGAATGAACCACCATAAAGCAACCTCCACCACGGTACTGAGACACGCCCAAACATACCGACAACCACACTGGTACCGGGACACGCCCAGACATACCGATAATCAGAAACAAGTACCGGGACACGCCAAGACGTACCGGGCCCGGAAGCCAACCGGATTCCCTGCCAGACGTCGTGACTCAACCACACGAGTCCCTCCATGAATCAAGCCATTAATGTGCACATACCTCTTGAAGTGGGAAGCTCCAAGAGGCGAATTAAGCGCAAGACTGTAACACCGCAACTATCCGGGCAAGATAATTGGAGCGTTACCATCTCGGTTTCCCGAGGCACTGGAATCGGACTTACAAATAAGAAACTTTATTAAATAAATAACAAGTTTACTTACAATAAAATACAACTCGTGACATCTATACTCTTCTAGCCAACTAGACTCGTCTCGGGATATCATCAAGCTCGTCCCGTCTCCCGCGTACTATCCAAACAACTTGAACATAATATGCTCCCCATATGACAAAAGGATATCATATGGATCGACACAGGCCACCCCAAAAGAGATAGGTGACAAACACAGACACACAAACGTCAGTAACGATAAAAGAAAATGTGACACGACTCAAGTGCGTGAGTCAACAATATGACCATGATATGAATGACACACAATTATCCAACCGTCATACCGATACCGGGACACGCCCAGACGTACCCACAACCACTGGTGCGAGGAACACGTCCACGACACCATACTCACACAAGGTACTCCGAACACGTCGGTGGTAACGGGCCCAATAGCGACTCGGGTCCTCTGCCAGACGTCGTGTCTTACCCACACGCGTCCCTCCAAGACTCAAGTCCTTAATTTGCACATCCCTATTGAGGTGGGAATCCCAATAGGCGACTCAAGCGGAAAACGGTCTCTCAACCTCCTTCCGTCTCCTCAACAACAACAACCAACACAAACCGTCATGTCCTCTAACATACACGACAAATACAATAGATGCCAAATGCCATATAATATGCCAATTACCGACTCATCATGATACATGTTATAATGCAAATGACTACCCAATGCCGACTCATATAAAGATGCACCCGTATCGAAACTGAGTAGGATTAACCTACCTTTAAGCAAGCTCCATAAGCAAATCCAAATCCAATAATAAAACCGCTCCATAATACCGTCACCTAATTAAGTAATTAAATATATAATTACTAAATAATCTAATTCAAATAAATACAATTCACTAATTAATCTAATTACTAATATAATTAAATAACTCATTATAATAAAATTGACATCCCGTCTCAATTACCCGCCAACTACTTGTTTCAAATCCCGACTCATAACCCATAATTTAATAATTAAAGTCCCCGACTCATAACTTGACTCAAACACTCACAATTCTCCCCACAAACACAGTTTAACTGTGTTTGGACAGCCCTCAAGTAGGCCCCAAAATCAGCCCCTACAACCACCATATCCACGACCAACACCACCACCCATCACCACCGTGAACCACCCTCACTCCAGCCACCACACTCACCCACGACAACCACCAACCGAGCCCCTAAAACAGCAGCCCTAACAACGACAAAAGCAGCCCGACAACAACATACATACACGGCTTAAACCTCCACCACTGTGGCCACCACCACCATCGTGGCTCCCCCTGTCCACGATGGGTCCAACCACCAGCCCACAACCCTGACAAAAACCTCCAAGCACTCGACACAACAATAACAATACAAACACGATACCCATAACCAACAATCCCGTATGGCCCATTTAACACCCATTTTAAACACCTAAAACGCCACCCATTCCACCACCCACTACCACCACGTGACCCCCCCCCATCAACCCTCGACAAAACCCACCCAAGTTCAGCACAAGATAGTCATAAAAGGTGGGTCAAAAACCCGTCTTAAGACCGCCGCACAAAACAGCTATAATCCATTATATATACTCGGTCAAACCACCATTTGGGCGGTCAATGTTGGTCACGGTGGGTCACACGGTGGGTCTAAGTCGCGGGTGAGTCAACGGTATAAATTAAATAATATAAATGCTAGTTTAAGATGGTTTACCGTACGATCTCGAGGCGGAGGGCAAAATCTCCACTTTCTCTTCCTTTCTCTCTTTCTCGCTTTTCTCTCTAAAATTTGGTAGGTGAGGATTGTGTTGAGATTTTTAGTGGATAAGGGTGGAGTATATAAGGTGAAGGAATATTTAGATAAGGGAGTATGCAGATACGTATACATGCATCGTATTGCGTGTTATTATTATTACCACTTATTATTATTATCATTATTACCATCCTAAAATAACAATAATTATTATTTTATTATTCCGTCTCAAACATAACTCGTATAAATATAATAAAATATTATTATATAAAAAGATAAATACGGAGTATTACAATCTTCCCCCCTTAAAAAGAACTTCGTCCCCGAAGTTCACCTCACTCTCTCATTTCCTCAAATCTCATGCATTCTCTCGCACCTCACATGTTTATCAACCGTATACGCTCTTTCTAAACCTCACATTCATCCCAAAGTTCTTCACTCAATTCTCACTACTTTCTCACATTCTGTACTTTCTCTTTCCTAAATTTCGAAATTATTACATCTACTCCCCCTAAAAGAGAACTTCGTCCCGAAGTTCGACTATAAATCCTCAAACTACGGTCTCATACGCTCGTTACTAAATTCCACAAATGACTATGTTTCAGATTCAACCCACTCTCTTAACTATTGCGAATCTCTTATCAAGTCTCGTGTCATCTTATGCCATTGACATAATCTCAATCTAGAAAACTCTCTAGAAGTCTCTCTACGAGTACCCCTACGAGCCTCCCAAAGGTCAAGCGTCAGGTCTAACCCACGGTTCAAAACTCTAATCTCATAGGTAACTTCTAACTCATGACTATTATGTGAATACGTATTTATCACGGGGTATAACTCAATTATTACTACGTATCTATATCACGTCGATCCTCATACACTAACATGTGTGCACATCAAAACACCAACTATACGGACTCTAGGAAACAATCAATTAATGCAAAATTCTTATAATGTGACTCAACCATGTTCCACATTCCCATTTTCGAATATCACGCCATGCATGTACCGCGTCAAATCCACCATATGATCACACATGTGTTTCCATATCTATTCCCATTCATCACTAATGTTTCCTCTTACGGAAGACCACAATCACTATCATGTAATGACCACTAGGCGACACATAAATTGCATTTTCATCTTAATTGTACACAACAAAATAAAATCATCTCAATTAATACGCATCAAACAAGGTTATCACATCATTCTTGTCATCCAATTTTACATGTCAAATCACGATTTCCATTTAATTGCAATATACCACTCAAGATGATCAAACGTAAACAATTCACAAGGTCTCATTCATATGGGGTCAACATATTTATCCGAAATAAAATAGCCAATATAAATCACAAAAATAAGGGTATAAACCCCATACTAGGTCGAGTATCGACAAAATAAGGGTCAAACCAGACCACTCGGTCGAGTGCATGGTGCACTCGGTCGAGTGCCACCTGGGCAGAATGTTTTCATTCTCTAACTCGTTCCCAAGCTTTCCTATTTCATCACTCAATTAGGCACTACAACTAAATCACGATGTACACCATGGGTGTTTCACTTGACGATTGGGAGGCAACTTCAAAAACAACATCTATACTACCGCTCATAGGACAGAATTTCACCAACTACTTTCACACATCATGCATGCATACTTAAATCAAACGGTTACGCTATATAAATCAATAATAAAGTACCTCAACAATATGATTGAATCCTCAAATATTATATGCCACACTCTTACTCTCATGGCCGCGAAAACCAAGCTTGGTAATACTAAATCCACAACTTTATCTCACAAATAACATTCCCCGAAAACTCGACTTTAAAAGGGTAATCTCATCTCTTTGTCTCACAAAATAACATCCCCCGATAAAGGCCGATGTCGGCATAATAATATGATCATCACTTACCATATCACACATGTACACTAACTTTCAAATAGTTTCGCCATACATTTCTCACTACGACCTTTACTAGACATATTGCACCCTCAATTCTCCTTGGTCACCTCAAATTCAACCTAATATCTTCTTATATTCCTATTTCATAAATATTTGCTATCATCTATCAATTCTCGTCAATCCTTGAATTCAATTTACATATTCTCACAATTATGAACAACCCAAATTATCACTTTATTCTAACCTTCGATACCTTAATTGCTTTCTCACTATTCCACCATTCTATCTCATTTATTTATCAACTCAAGAATTCCAAGTCTTGTTCAACCACAATATCCCTCAACATACAACCCAACCTCACTCACTATGCATAAGTTCAATCAATCAACAAAGGTTCGACCTAGATCACACATCACTCATTGTCCTATTGTCCACAGTAATCAACTCACTCACTCACAACTTTGTATGGGCTAACTCATCTTCCTAGTGTTTCCGAATTCCCAACTTGATGTTTATACGTAATTTCATACTTCAATCCTTCACCTGAATCCCCTAAATGCATCAATACCGCTAGGCAACGAGACACATACTAAATACGACTAGTTTTCGTTCCATGTTCTCTTTCCCACAATAGTTACACCACCATATAACTGAATCTAAATTATTTCTAACACATTATCCAAGGTTTCAACCAATACTATTCTCATTCATCACATGACCTACCATTCACAACGCCGTACATGTGCCTCTCTTCCTCAAAGTCAATAACCACGTTAATTATCAAATTTACCTAAATTCCAATAAAACACGTGTTTCTCATTTAAAATCCTCAAGATGCAACACTCACTCATCCTACATTATTAGCACTCTTTATCCTCATGGCTTATCGACTCACGCCCGTTTCACATCCTCTCCAATACAACCATATATACCTATACGTCTCCACTCATCACGACTATATAACCCCTCCCCAGGGCAGCCTAGGCATTAACTCGCATATAAGCAAAACAACACATTATTAGTAAATTGGCAACATTATGAGACAAGGAAACCATGTTTTAAACATGAACATGTAAAATTTAATTGTATACCCTATGGTAACAAAACAATTGGCGAAATTTTGGGATAGGATTCTTAAATTAAATCAATGCATAACACTATTAACAAAATTGAAGTCATATCACTCAATTAAATCAATAAAACTTTAGAGCAAAATTTTCAAATTCTAAGAACTTACCCAACATTGTTAAACAATATTTGGATCAACACATTACTACCTCAACAAGAACTAAGTACCAACAAACAATTAAGTCACATTCGAGAGCAAAAATCAAAATTATTCACTTTTCGATGAAATTTCAAAGGATTTTGGATAACACCTTAAAAATGAAATTTCGATTCAAAATTATACATGCCGTCACTAACCAAGATGGTGCCTCACTAATTAATTAAACTAAGTTTCAAACATGAAAAATCAAAATTAGGAATGAACCTTAAAGTTTCGAAAATTTTGCAACAAAATTTTCAAGACAAATTTTCAAATGTACGAGAAAGTTGGCAATAACAACCAAGTTTTGGTCATTGTTAAACCATCAACCAAACAACAAATATAAAATCAAATTGTTGACTCAAGAACATATATTTTCGAGTTCATAAAAAAAAATTGAGCAAAATTCAACATAAAATTCTATACTTAACATCATAAATGAAGTAGAAGGTGACTAATATCATGAGTCACACAACATATGCAATTAATTTATAAAATTCGAAGGAATAAGCATAGATTTAAATGCAATCAAATTGGAAATAAGAGGAAAGAAAACCTCAATTACATGGTGAAATCAGTCGAATTAAGAAATTAGAATAGGGAAAAACTAGAATTCGGGCAACAACCAATCAGCAACGATGTTTACAAGCAAAATGATCTTAAATGAATGAATAAAGAGATAAAATAAGGCAATAATGCGATTTTAACGAAATTCACAACCCAGAAATTGGCACTTCGTCGAGTGCTGAGTCCACTCGGTCGAGTGCATGTCCACTTGGTCGAGTGACTTATCCACTCGGTCGAGTTACTCACTTCCAGAAAGTTTTCAAATTTCTGTACATGGACCACTCGGTCGAGTGATAGGGTTCACTCGGTCGAATGACTTGTGCTCGGCTGGGTACTAGCTCGCACTCGGTTCAGTGCCCCTCCATGGTTTGCAATTCCCGACTAACGAATACCATTTTATACTAATGACTAATTCACTAACAAACATTACTAATCACACTTTAACCATATTATTAGTGAAATTCAAACATATACGGTATTAAAATGCCTAAAGATGGGCACATTCTCACATGATAAGACACGTCATATCATAAATAACGATATAATGCAAGAAATCGATCAATTAGTTATAGCACACACGGAATCACACCACATTTTAAATAGTATCATACATTAAATGGACCAAAATATCATGTAAGATACTTAACTATAATCAAAACTACATGTAATCACCTAACATTTCAATTGAGTAAGTAAATCATGCAAGATTCAAAACAAACTTCATATCACGCATATAATCATGCAACATTTCACTTCGCGTTTCCCGACTCATTACCACCCACGTAGTGACC
This sequence comes from Silene latifolia, assembly GCF_048544455.1. Classification (NCBI taxonomy): domain Eukaryota; kingdom Viridiplantae; phylum Streptophyta; class Magnoliopsida; order Caryophyllales; family Caryophyllaceae; genus Silene; species Silene latifolia. Next base: position 88,616,391 of record NC_133526.1, read on the forward strand.
AACTGAAACAATAGGATCTACTCTTGGAATGAGGGATCCTACTCACCCAAAACCGACCTCCTATTGCACTGAACTTGGGTTCATTTTATCAGACACTCCTAAATTCATTTTGGTTCATTGGTTTAGGTTCCAAAATCGTCGATCTGATACCACTTTGTAACACCCCAACTATCCGGCCAAGATAATTGGAGTGTTACCATCTCGGTTTCCCGAGGCAGTGAAACAATTAAGAAACTTTATTAAATAATTAACAAGTTTAGTTATTATAAACATAAACTAATGAATAAATAAAATACAACTCGTGACATCTATACTATTCTAGCCAACTAAACTCTTCTCGTGATATCATCAAGCTCGTCCTGTCTCCCGCGTACTATCCAAACAACCTGAACATAATATGCTCCCTATATGACCAAAGGTTATCATATGGATCGACATAGGCCACCCAAAAAGAGATTGGTGACAAACACAGACACACAAACGTCAGTAACGATAAAAGAAAGTGTGACACAACTCAAGTGCGTGAGTCAACAATATGACCATAATATGAATGACACATAATTATCCAACCGTCATAGTGGTACCGGGACACGCCCAGACGTACCCACAACCACTGGTGCCAAGAACACGTCCATGACACCATACTCACATAAGGTACTCCGAACACGTCGGTGGTACCGGGCCCAAGAGCAACTTGGGTCCCCTGCCAGACGTCGTGTCTCACTCACATGCGTCACTCCAAAACTTTAGTCATTAATGTGCGCATCCCTATTGGGGTGGAAAATCCCAATAGGCGACTCAAGCGGAAGACGGCCTCCCAACCGACTTCCGTCTCCTCAACAACAACAACCAACACAAACCGTCATGTCCTCTTACATACACGACAAACACAATAGATGCCAAATGACATACAATATGCTAAATACCGACTCATCATGATACATGTCATAATGCAAATGACTACTCAATGCCGACTCATATAACCATACACCCGTATCGGAACTGAGTAGGATTAACCTACCTATAAGAAAGCTCCCTAAGCAAATCCAAATCCAATAATAATACCGCTCCATAATACCGTCACCTAACACTACTACAAATCCAGGCAACTACAACGCCCCTTTAACAACGCTTATTCACGAAAATCAGCATAAGACGTTGTAGAATGGATGGCGCGAATTTTACTAAACTTAACTACAACGGTTATGTGTTGATAACCGTTGTTATAGGTTTTAACAACGGGTCAAACTTGCACAACCGTTGTTGATATAAAAACTAATAACAACAGTTTACTCTGTAATACATTATAACCGTTGTTAATAATTTGGCGCAAAATTAGTGAAAATAAATTACAACGGTTATATTTGAACCCGTTGTTAATACTTTTTAACAACGGCTTTCTAAGGACCCGTTGTCAATATATTCTCTAATGACAACGGGTTTTTGTGTAAAAACCGTTGTCAATACTTTCTATAATATAAACCACACAAACACAGATCAGCTACATCCACAAACATAAAAACCTAACACAAACATACACAAACACAAACACACACTTTCTCATCGTCTTTTTCTCTCTTTCTCATCGTCGCTTTGTCATCTCCGTCACTGTTGTTGTCGTCATCTCTTGATTTCTCTAATTATCAGGTATCGCTTTATATGCATGGTTTTAGGTTTTGTCATCATCTCAGTCATTATTTTCTTTCTCTAATTATTTCATTTGCATGTGTTTTTATCGATCATTATTGTTCTTTCTCTAAGTACTATTCGCTTAATTAGTTTTGTCACTGTTGTTTTTCTGCATTTATTAGCTTGTAAAATAAAATAAATAAAATAAAACAAAAGAAGAAGATGATGGAGAGGAATAATGCATAATAAACTTAATTAATTAATTAATATATAAATACATAAAAAACGAATTACATTGCTAAAAATACAATTCTTAGATATGCATAGAGAGTCTTATTCTCTTCTATGATATCCATCCTCTCCTCCTTTTCTATTTGGAGGTTTCGTTCCGCATTTGCTATATCGTCATATAGCTGCAACATCTGCTGCTCTGTCAAGCCATTTTTTTTGGCGTCCTTGATTGCGGTCCGAGCATCCTCAAGGTAGCTCCTGTACCTGCCCTCGATGTCCAGCAACCGGCGGATGAAACTCTTGTTGTACTCGATCATAATGCATGTATTATGGATGGTATCATTCATTGTTGAAGGAAGTTTGGAGTTTGTTTTAAAGATTTAGGGTTTGGAGTTTCGGACGTGGAGCTAGTGATATAATGGAAATGGTTATTGAGATAATGCATGAATTTATACTTAGTAATGTGTCGCTTGAGTTGTTTTTTAATTAATATGTTTAGGAAGTTGTGCCAAATCTTATAACCCTTCTCATTCCATATATTATTGTGTCCTTTCATATGCAGGATTTGACAGTAATAATGCATTATGCATCGAAATTGCAGTAATAATGTATGCATCTAGTAATATATAATTTATTTTTATTTTTTTTTTTAAAATCAACAACAACGGTTATTAAAAAAACACCCGTTGTCTTTAGTTGTAACAACGGTTTTTTCTACTGTAACCGTTGTTATAACTTTCCCACCAAAAATTAGTCATACTTTCCACAACGGTTTTTTCAACTTTAAACCGTTGTTAATAGTTTTCACAACGGGTTTCTTAGAAAAATCAACCGTTGTTAAATCCTTTAACAACGTCCCCTTTAACAACGTCCGCTTTTTTATATAACAACGGTTTTTAACCGTTGTTATAGCCTGTATCTGTAGTAGTGTAATTAAATAATTAAATATATAATTACTAACTAATCTAATTCAATTAAATACAATTCACTAATTAATCGAATTGCTAATATAATTAAAATAACTAATTATAATTAAATTCAAATCCCGTTTCAATTAACCGACAACTACTTGGTTCAAATCCCGACTCATAACCCATTATTTATTAATTAAAGTCCCGACTCATAACTTGACTCAAACACTCACTACTCCCCCCAAAAACCATTAATAATTAAAGTCCCGACTCATAACTTGACTCAAACACTCACCGTGTTTGGATAGCCCTCAAGTAGGCCCCAAAAACAGCCCCTACAACCACCATATCCGCGACTAACACCACCACCGTGCACCACTCTCACTCCAGCCACCACACTCGTCCACGACAACCACCAACCGAGCCCCTAAAACAGCAGCCCTAACAACGACAAGAGCAGCCCGACAACAACATACATACTTGACTTAAACCACTACCAAACGACCACCACCGTGGCCACCACCACCATCGTGGCTCCCCCTGACCACGATGGGTCCAACCACCAGCCCATAACCCCAACATAAACCTCCAAACAGTCGACACAACACACGACACCCATAACCAACAATCCCGTATGGCCCCTTTAACACCCATTTTAAATACCCAAAATGCCACGCATTCCACCACCCCCACTACCACCACGTGACCCTCCCATCAACCCTTGAAAAAACCCACCCAAGTTCAGCCCAAGATAGTCACAAAAGGTGGGTCAAAAATCCGTCTTATGACCGTCGCACAAAATAGCGATAATCCATTATATATACTCGGTCAAACCACCATTTGGGCGGTCCGGTGGTCACGGTGGGTCTAAGTCGCAGGTGAGTCAACAGTATAAATTAAATAATATAAATGCTAGTTTAAGACGGTTTACCTTACGATCTCGAGGCGGAAGGCAAAATCTCCACTTTCTCTTCCTTTCTCTTTCGCTGTTTTCTCTCTAAAATTTGGTGGGTGAGGATTGTGTTGTGATTTTTAATGGATAAGGGTGATGGGTGGATAAGGGTGGAGTATATAAGGTGAGGGTATATATAGATAAGGTAGTATGCGGATACTTATACATGCATCGTATTGCGTATTATTATTATTACCACTTATTATTGTTATCATCATTACCATCCTAAAATAATAATAATAATAATAATTATTTTTTATTCCGTCTCAAACATAACTCGTTTAAATACAATAAAATATTATTGTATAAAAATATAAATACGGAGTATTACAAAGACGGTCTCCCAACCGTCTTATGTCTCCAAAACATGTAACCAATCAAACCACCATGTCCTCCGACATACAAGACAAGACAACAAATACGATATACCATATAACATGCCAATTACCGACTCACTCAATGTAGATGAATGATAAAAGACTCATTTTATAAATAAATGCAACAATGAAAACGGAGTAGGATAAACCTACCTCACAGCAAATCCGCATAAGCAACCGTCACACAAGCTAGATCCGTCTCGTAAAACCGTCTCACAAAACACATTTCCGAAAATATGATAATAATACGAGTACGTATAAATATACCAATCAAATACGTATATAAATACGTATAAACATACTAATCTAATATATATACAAATACGTATAAATATACTAATCTATTTATACAAAAATACGACTAATTAAACTAAAATAGGACTTTATTAATTACTCAAAAACCCGACTCAAACCCGACCCCCACCACCACACCTCCCCACTGTGGGCCACCACCCAGCCATGGTGGGTCCGGCTAGCCCATAACCGCCACTCACCTCACTCTCTCAACCACCAGACCGAGCAACAACACCAACAAACCACACCAACATCAACAACACTAACTAACCCGACATATACGACCAAACACGGCCACCACCGTGGGCCACCACCACCACGGTGGTCACGGCCTGGCCGACTCCCCTCACTACCACTTGACCCGACCCCTTCTTACCCGTACCTGACTGCATTAACAACAACCAACAACAACAACAACAAACAACCACTCGACATCCCCCTTTTCTCTCCCCATTCCCGCCACCTACAGCCACCATTTCCACCACCCCTGACCACCACAAGACTTGCCCCTCAACCCTCGACCAAACCACCTCACCACCGGTCCAAGTCAGCCACGGTTCAAGGGGGGTAAAAGGCTGCCCTAACCCGATTCACCACAACCCCCAAAAACCCTTAAAACCTCTCGGTCAAACGCCCATATGGTGGTCAACGGTGGTTGCCCGGTCAGTCACGGTGGCCACACATCGGGTCTAAGTCGTGGGGTTATTCAATGGTATAAAAACAATAACATAAAGGCTAGTATAAGACGGTTTACCTTACGATCTCAAGGCGGAGAGGCAATAGACGATCTTTCTCTTTCTTTCTCTCTTTCTCTCTTTTCTCTCTAATTTGATGGTGGATTTTATGAGATAGCAAATGGATAAGGGTAAGGGATAAGGGTAGGTAAGGGTAGTATGTATATGTATAGTGGGAGTATATAATACATGTATAAATTATTATTATTATAATAATTATTATTCAGTCTCAACATAACTCGTATAAATAAAATATTATTATTATTCTTATTAAATACGGAGTATTACACGGCATCAGTGATGTCATCCCAACAAACTTGACTCCTACACTTCCTTTCATACAAAGCTTCAAAATGTGGCATACCAATACTAACATGATAACTGTTATTATAAGAAAACTCTATCAAATCCAACCTCTCTTCCCATGAACCTCCAAACTCTAAAACACAAGCTCTCAACATATCCTCTAAAGTCTGAATAGTCCTCTCAGTCTGTTCATCTGTAGCTGGATGAAATGCAGTGCTCATCTTCAAGGTCATACCCATACACTCATGCAACTCTTGCCAGAACTTAGACATAAACCTTGAATCACGATCAGAAACAATATCACAACATTCTTTACATAAGGTTTAGCCAATTCAGCCTTACTCCAAGTGTCTTTCATAGGAATAAAGTGCGCCGTCTTAGTCAAACAATCTACTATCACCCAAATCATAATATTGCCCTTCTTAGTGCGAGGCAAACCAACAATAAAATCCATATAAATGCTCTCCCACTTCCATTCTGGCACATCTAAAGACTGTACCTTCCCCTGTGGTCTCTTACGCTCTCCTCTCACCATTTGCCAAACTAGACATCTCGTAACAAACTCAGCAACCTCCTTCTTCATCCCAGGCCACCAGAATGTCTTCTTCAAATCATTATATAACTTATCCCCTCCAGGATGCACAAAATATGGTGTATAATGTGCTTCTGTCAAAATCTTCCTTTTCAATTCCTCGTCATCAGGTACACACCATCTCCCATCGAATCTCAAACTACAATCTATCCCCCACGACAAACCATGACGGCACGCCCTCCACCACGGCCATGCGCCACTTCTCCACTTTCTGTGTCTCTATGATCTCGGCATACAACTCTGGCTCAATGGTCAAATCCCAAACTGAATCCCCTTTCTTTATCACAAAAATTCCCATTTCTTTTAGTTCATCTTGTAATTTAACCCGCGACATAGCTAAACATAAGGCATGAACCGACTTCCTACTTAAAGCATCTGCTACCACATTAGCCTTCCCCTCATGGTAAAGTATCTCCATATCATAATCTCCAATCAACTCTATCCACCTCCTCTGTCTCATATTAAGCTATTTATGAGTATAAATATACTTAAGACTCTTATGATCAGAAAATACTTTAAAAGTAGCTCCATATAAGTAATACCTCCACAACTTAAGAGCAAACACGACCGCCCCTAGTTCCAGATCGTTGCAGTCTTTGATTTCAACGCAGCAGTCAATGCATCATTGGTTGCAATGAGCCTATCAATCTCCTCCTGTGACATAGGTGTCGATGTATCTCTCTTTGGTGCCATTTGGGTTCTAATAAGAATAAAGAGGAAACATAAGTTTCTGTACTAAGAAGTTTGTGGTATAAGGTAGAAGATAAAATTCCTGCATATAAAAGAATGTGTGATTGGTCGAGCTTGTCTTGCCTGACCGACCACTTGTGACTCACGGCACTCACAGCCCCCATGGCCTTCCTCTTCCTTTTCTCCAAATTAATTATTCTTGATACATGTTTATCTCTAATTCGTGCAATTTCATAATTCTATACTTACAGGCTTAGGGCAAAACATACCGCATATTTCTAGACATGAAATTTTACTAAACATGTAATTCACGTATATTCAACCAATTCATATAAAGATGCAATAATTCAACAATTCATATTCCTCCAATTTATGCCTTTCATGATGTGCTAAGAAAATTTCCATTTGTAATCATGCCACAAATTAAAACAAGCTCAAAACAATTTCCAACCACCACACAACCGTCACATAGGCCACATGCCTATTGTCCTTCATCCGTCTCAAAATTTCTTACCTTTTGTTCTCATCTTGCAATAAAATTAGTAATCTCGCAACTTCAGGACACAATTAGACCCTTAAGGTAAAGCATCCACGCTAACTACCCTTCTCTCTCCTTAACCTTCCTCGAGGTGACCGACTCAAAACTGAAAAGGGCCTAATCAAGGACGTCTCCCTACCTAGAAGAGGGCTCCTAAACAGTTTCTAGCATGGGTTCATTTTATTAGACTCATCCTAAGTTCATTAAATTCATTTGTTTAGGCCTTAGGAACGTTCGCTCTGATACCACTTTGTAACACCCCCATTTATTTAAGAGCGCCTTTAGCAAGACATTCTCAAGTAAATAAAGGTGTTACCATCTCAGTTGCCTGAGGTAGTGAGTAAAAAACACAAACAATGACCAAAGTACTTTAAGACGATATAATTAAAGTGCCTCAAAAGACTTATTACAAAATTCCAACGAACTAATTAAATATTACAAAGTACGTTTTTAAAATAACAGCAGCGGAAATAAAATAACTAGTGTCTGAATGAATTAAGGTGATCTCTAGACTCAAGTGATAACTCGTCCCAAGCTCCCCTTTTAAGCATCCAGCACTTCTCACAAGCTAAACTGAAATCAATCTGCTCCCCAATATTTGGTTCATCACAGGTATTCACGAATACACATTCAACCAAGAGGTTGAGTAAGATAGCTAAACAACAATAACAATACGACAACCTGCGACACGATACAATCACGAAACACAACCAAGACCGTTACACACTGCTCAATCATGTGCCACATCACACGCTAGAACCAACCACGTAACTGACACCACACGGTGTACTTCTCAGGTCCACGATCCACCCCTAACGCCACCGTGCCTGGCCAACTAAAACCGTACAGGACCACGGCTCTTCCACACCCCCGTGCCTGACCGACCAAATAATCTCAAAGCATTGTCAATCCTCTTTCACAATACCAACCAACAATAGAGAACCAACCAACAATGATAACAATATGATTATAAGATAACAATTACCACAATATGCTCAAGACAACAATTACGACAATATGCTCAAGACGACAATTACAACAAATCCTTCTTTAACCATCATCAATTACCAATATAGTATAGTTGAGTAGTTAACCTACCTTTTAGCAATTCTTCTCAACCAATCAAAAAGCTTTTTCAACAAATTCACCACCTAAACAAATAATTAAATTATGTATAATTATTAACTAATCTTATTAATGAATTTAATATGTAAACTACCCAAAACAATCCCGCAAAAACCGTCACAAACACGCCCTACATCATGGCTGACCCGACGGTGATCAACCCGTCGGTCAACGGCTGGTCAACGACCCCTCCCACGGTCACGGTGGTCAACGACTCAAGGGTACGGTCAAGCTCAAACGTAAATAATTGATATGAAGCGATTAGATAACTTACCACAATTTAATTAGCGAAAGGTGAAAACTTCGTCTTAAAGTCATCTCAAAAAAGTTTTCCTCACAATTATATGTATTGAGTTTTTGTAGAAGAATAATTATGATGGTAAGGCATAGGGTTCGTATTTATATAAGTTGGTAGATGAAGGTGTAAGGTTCTAGGAAAATGTTTTTAATATTAAAATAATGAAAATATCTCAGTACATAGGTAACACCCAAACCACATACCACCTTCCCCACAAGCTCAGTCCAACCGTGGCCATACACTGTCCAAGCCGTGTATTTACGCGGTCCCCACTCCGTCTCATTTGCTTATTTTATTTTTCTTTTCTTTTTACGACAACAACTTATTATTATTTATTCACTTCTTATAAATATAAATTATTAATTATTAATTAAAAATGCGAAGTATTATCGGTTAGGCCTTTGTTGTCCAACTAAACCCAAAAACAAACAAAAAATTCAAATTATGACTCACTAATATGCATTTTCAAGTTCACTAATGGTGGAAAAAATTTGAACATGAAAATTTGATTTTTGACAACAATAGTGATGTAGAATGCTAACTACTACTTTTAATTAACCAAAAACATGCAAATAATTCATGGAACTTGAGTAAATTAGTGTAGATCTAGAAAAATCTATTTGGGGAAAAACGAGAAAGAATAAATCGCTTACATCCTAATTAGAAGGATTAGTGAAGAGTTATGAAGTAAGAATCCTTGAATCTAACAACAAAGTGATGAAAATGGAGTTTTGGAATTAATTTTTGAAGTTTTTGGGTGTGGAAGTTATAAGGTTAAAAGGATATGGGAAGAAGATAAAAAAGGAGAAAATGGGGTTAAACCCGTGTAATATTCAGCTCGAGTAGGCACTCGGTCGAGTGTCGAGTCCACTCGGTCGAGTGAACTTTTACTCGGTCGAGTGCCCCATTTTCCAAAAAGTTTCCTGATTGTGGAAATCGGTCCACTCGGTCGAGTGCCAAGGTCCACTTGGTCGAGGGAACTGTACTCGGCCTAGTGTTGACTCGCACTCGTTAGAGTGATTGCCTACGGCTTACAATTTCGAATCGATTTAGAATGATGATGTCCCTGCAACATAAAAAGAAGGTTCAGGAGTCCACCGGCTATCGGTGACTCACTCGAGTTAGTCCAAACGTCATCCTACTTACCACCTTTGATACAGTACCGTAGAACTAGTAGCTACCCTACCAACATTTATTACTAATCATACACTAGCGATAACACTAACAAGCACTCAACTAGCATGCAATACGAATCCAAAAAATGGAATTATTGTCCTCACACTAACACATGTTAATCATTTCCAAAACATGATACATGCATTAATCCAAGCATCCAACTTCCATAAACTGTAACACCTCATTTGAACAAGTATATCATGTAATAAACTCAACAATAATTATACACGCATGTACTCATCCAACGTTCCATATAACGTTCTCCCATACTCATAACCACCCACGTAGTGACCATCCGAGACACTAGGCACTAGTTTTGATATGAGGGCGCCTACTCATCCAAAACCGATCTCCTATTGTACTCATGTCGGATTCATTTTATTAGACACACCTAGATTCATTTTAGTTCAATGGTTTAGGTTCCAAAATTGTCGCTCTGATACCACTTTGTAACACCCACTTCTTACCCGACCAAGGTAATGAGAGGATGTTACCATCTTGGTTTCCCGAGGCGATGAGTCGTAGTTGCAATGAAGAAACAAATTAAATAAATAAAGTATTTAATGGATTACATAACCATAAATGAATAAATAAAAGAAACGATATAACTCATGGCTACTATGCTCTTCTAACAACCTATGCTCGATTCGAAAGCCACCAAGGCTTGTGGCTCGTCCTATCTCCCACGTGATACCAAATACATCCTGCAAATGACTGCTTTCCATATAATCGGAAATATCATATGGATCGACACAGAACACCCCCGAAAATAGGTGGCAATTTACACACAACCCAAACACGTCAGTTTTAATAAATAAGCATAAAACACAACATGATAGATAACTATGCAGCATGCCAATGATATGAACGAGACATTATTATACAATCACCACGCCGATACCGGGACACGCCCAGACGTACCCACAACCACCGGTGTCAGGGACACGCCTACGACACCACACCTCACAAATAGGTACTCGGAATACGTCCATAGTACCGGGCCCGAGAGCGACTCGAATCCCTGCCAAATGTCGTGCCTCAACCACACGAGTCCCTCCGTACTCAAGTCATTAATGTGCACATCCCTCTTAGAGTGGGAAGCTCCAAGAGGCGACTCAAGCGTAAGACGGTCTCCCAACTGCCCTACGTCTCCTTACAACAAGTATCACCACCAACAATTTTCAAACACCATATATATTGATAAATGCATCACAATATGCTAATATGCCATTTCACAATGAATATGCATAACTCTTACCAATTGTGCCTCTTTCTCATATACCATGAATTTCAATCATACCACATACCCATTTATACCAATAACCACATGTTACAATGCAAATCCAATGACATTATGGAACCAACACTAGTGACTTAGTATCATGTTATGAAGAAAACAATTATCCACAATAAGCATGTCACAATGCAATAATAACACCATAATGACACATGCAAGCATTTACACTTATTGAAACTGAGTAGGGTTAACCTACCTTTTAGCATATCTTCATAAGCTACTCGAATCCGACCAGATTCCGTCTCATGAAACCGTCTCATCCTATAAAAACCACACAATATTATCACAAATATATCCTACAATATTATATACTACAAAACTCTTATTATTACCCATTAATTATCCATACTAATTACCAATTAATTATCCAAACAAAATCCCCAAAAGTTAGGGTTCGTACTAAATGAAATAGGGGTAGATCTTAACTTACAAAGTGAAAGGAAGGAAGAAGGAAGGTGAACCATCCACTAAATGAAGCTTAAATCCCATAAGAATGTGTTTGTGAGGGTTTTAGAGAGAAGGGGGAGAGTTTAGAGTAAGAAGGGAGAAGGATGGAATGATTTGGATAAGATAAGGTAAGATCCCAAAATTGGTGTTTGACACGGGTCGTCGCAACCCTATCAAAAATAAACCCGAAAGGTCTCTAACTAATGCAGCTAGGGAAGTCGGGGTCGAATCCACAAGGAGGCTATGTTGCTAACTACTTGTTAAACTATGTCTGTCTCAATTGTCACAACTGGGGATTTTGAATTGATTTCTAAACTAAAACTAATCTAAAGTAAAGAGAGAAAGAGAATGCAAGGAATAAATAAAGAGTAGTTCGATAAGAGAGAGAAACTAGGATTTCGGTTCACTATAGCTGCGACGGTCTAAAATGCTTAAGATCCGGTCCGGGTATTCTTAGAAGAGCAGTGAATATCTCCTTCCGGTCTCTATTCGCTCTAGATTACTGCTGACTTAACTTCCGCCCTCATCAGAGTAATCTAATGCCTAAACTACTCTAGGTCCTTCCGGTCCACTAGGGTAGTCTATTGGTCACAGTCAGGTCTATTCCCTTCCAATCTTCCGATCTAGGTCAGAAATTACCAAAGGTCTAGCTAGTCGTTGCGCATCGGTTTGCTAGTTAAACAGTTTAAACACCTATGAGGCAATTCTAATTGGTACCTATTCCAGATCTAGGTCATATAAATCCGTCTACACTATAGATTCCCCTAATCCTAGCAAAGTAAACTAGCTATGCATAATTAAAACTGATCTAACAGAGATAAGGGTTGAGAAACTAATCTAGTTAAAGGCATAAGGGGAAGGGGGAAATAATGCATAAAGGAACAACTAAAATAAATAAGAGAATTAAAGAGAGAAGAGAAGGAATAATAATACCGAATTTAAAGGAGAGAAATAGTCCATAGAGTTAAGAGGAAAGAAATTATATACTAAAAGTGTTAAAGGAAGAGACAAAGAGTCAGGGAGATGATCTCCCCCAAAGATCTGATCCCCAATACAATGATCTATGCTCCCTATTTATAATAAAACAAACTAGCTAGGTCTAACAAATAAAACAAAGATGGGCTTTATTGCGTCATTTAGTGCGTCGACCAATCTTTAGTAGCGGTCTTCACTCGATCGAGCCGTGGTCGCGTACGATCGAGTAGTTTCCTTAGCATAAGTCCTCGATCGAATGATAAGGACCTCGATCGAACACATTAAGGACTCAAGGTGGTCGATCCAAAAGAGTAGTTGGTCGGTCGAAATATAAAGAGGTCGATCGAAATGTGTATATTTCAAAGTTCTCGATCGAGAGCTTCATATTTCGACCGACCAGCTACTCTTTTAGATCTACCACCTTGAGTCCTTAATGTGTTCGATCGAGGTCCTTATCATTCGATCGAGGACTTATGCTAAGGAAACTACTTGACCGTACGCCACCACGGCTCGATCGAGTGAAGACCGCTGCTAAAGATTGGTCGACGCAATAAAGCCCATCTTTGTTTTATTTGTTAGAACTAGCTATTTTGTTTTATTATAAATAGGGAGCATAGATCATTGTATTGGGGATCAGATCTTTGGGGGAGATCATCTCTCTGACTCTTTCTCTCTTCCCTTAAAACTTTTAGTATATAATTTCTTTCCTCTTAACTCTATGGACTATTTCTCTCCTTTAAATTCGGTATTATTATTCCTTCTCTTCTCTCTTTAATTATCTTATTTAGTTTAGTTGTTCCTTTATGCATTATTTCCCCCTTCTCCTTATGCCTTTAACTAGATTAGTTTCTCAACCCTTATCTTTGTTAGATTAGTTTTAATTATGCATAGCTAGTTTAGTTTGCTAGGATTAGGGGAATCTATGGTGTAGACGGATTTATATGACCTAGATCTGGAATAGGTACCAATTAGAATTGCCTCATAGGTGTTCAAACTGTTTTACTAGTAAACCAATGCGCAACGACTAGCTAGACCTTTGGTAATTTCTGACCTAGATCGGAAGATTGGAAGGGTATTGACCTAACTGTGACCAATAGACTACCCTAGTGGACCAGAAGGACCTAGAGTAGTTTAAGCATTAGATTACTCTGATGAGGGTGGAAGTTAAGTCAGTAGTAATCTAGAGCGAATAGAGACCGGAAGGAGATATTCACTGCTCTTCTAAGAATACCCGGACCAGACCTTAACCATTTTAGACCTTCGCAGCTATAGTGAACCGAAATCCTAGTTTCTCTCTCTTATTGAACTACTCTTTATTTATTCCTTGCATTCTCTTTCTCTCTTTACTTTAGATTAGTTTTAGTTTAGAAATCAATTCAAAATCCCCAGTTGTGACAATTGAGACAGACTTAGTTTTGCAAGTAGTAAGCAACATAGCCTCCTTGTGGATTCGACCCCGACTTCCCTAGCTGCATTAGTTAGAGACCTTTCGGGTTAATTTTTGATAGGGTTGCGACGACCCCGACTTCCCTTTTGGTATTCATTTTTACTTATTTATTTGTTGTCATTTTTACTTATTTATTTCAGTTAGTAATTAGGTTTCCTTTTCATATTTAATTTTCGTAACTACTTTCTATTTTGTATTAGTCAATAATGTGTTCAATTATGTTCTAAATTCTACTTTAAGATAATGTATTAATGGGAGCGTCCTTATCACAATATTTTCTCATTTTTTAAGTTCAAAAGTACTTAAACTATTTTTTAGTTGATTTCAACAAATTGTAAAAATTATTCTGTAGGGTAACTTAATAAAACTTCTATAATTGGTCTCATAAAAAAACGGTATTTATCATAGAGATAGTTTAAGATTTTCGGTGTTCATGTGATCTTTATTTTTTTTTAAAGAAAATGATTAATAATTGACAAACATCTCTCCAAATAGGATTTTACTCTTTTTTTGGTGGGTCACTAATTACATTGTCACTAGTTGTTGCTCCGCGCATTATCGGGCGCAGAACCCCAATTTGGTTAATCCTTTAGATGGCCTCATTAGTAAGCGTCATAGATGTAGTGGACATTGCGATTTACATCTCCTAAGAGCTGGATAAAAGACGGTAAGTTGTATATAGACACAATCCAGCAAACCAAAAAGAAGCTTGCTTGTGCCTCTAAATCCATTAATAATGCGCCAAGTTAAACATTGTTCGAACCATGCTTGTGCCATCACATGCATTACTAATGTGCAAAATTAAGCAAAGTTAAACATAGTTCCTGCATGTACGGTGTTTTATTTTAGAGCGGAATATAAGCATCGTACAAGAATCGCCCTGAACCTTGAGGAAGGATTGGTGGCACAATCTAACGGTCTCAAAAGTTGTGTTCAAGGAGGCACGGTTGTTGACATTAGGAGATTTAAGACACACGAACCAGACAATTAACAGTTTATCGAGAGAAGAACCGGGTTACAGTGTAATGTAATGGAACTGCTTGATCAATTCATGAAATTGCTAAAGGTATTTTGGCAACGGGTATAAATGACAAAGCAGCAACATAGTGTGTACGTACATGTGCTTTAAATGATGCCAACAAGCTCAAGAACGGCATAGGAAACAATGTTTTTCGCAGAGTTTTTAGGAGGGTTTTGTGGTGGTGTGGCTTTAATAACCGCCACCTTATCTGACCTCCTAGCGCGTGCCAGTGCGACGTATAGTTGTCTCGGTGAGAAACATGGCCTTGGCAAGTAAATAGCAACCTGGTCTAACGTTTGTCCTTGAGATTTGTTTATAGTCATGGCAAAACTCAGTTTAATAGGCAACTGCATGCGCTGGAACTGGAACGGATAGTTTGCAGAAGATGGCAATCGTAAATTTATACGCGGTATGAACACATGTTCACCTGCATGGTCTCAATATGTTATCACACACTCTATCAAGTTTGGGCTGAAACTTTTGCAAATATGTCGTGCACCGTTACACAAGTCAGAGGATGGCAATAGATTCCTTAGCAAAATCATTGGGCTATTGGGCTTTAAGATAAGCTCGTGAGGGCTCATACCACCTGGAGAGAGTTTGTTTATAAACTCAGTCGGATATATATTCTACTTGTCATCTAGGACAGTGTCGTAGCTCTTATATGTAGTAGCCTCATCTGGAAACCGCTCTATTAAGATAGAAATGATTGCATCAACATCTTCATTCATTGGAGTCAGTATAGCTCGAGTTGTGAAAATTTCAGATTTGTAGCTTTGAAGTTCATCCATTGGAAAGCCTAGCTCTGTGATTGCGGTAATTAGGTCGAGACTCTCCTCATCCCGGCATCTCACAATTACCTCAAGCAATTGTATGTATTCATTTTCTTCAGTGTGGAGTTCGCCGTTCCCCAGGGCTAGCAAGAAGGAGGAGAATGTCAGGTCCTCCCTGGCCCGAATGTTTTCTGATATTGTGAATCTGGTAAGTTGTGGCCAAAGCTTGGAAGCCACTAAGCTGTAGTCAACATCTTCTCTATTGGACTTCTGAGGTACAAATGGGAGTATTTGGCGGAAATCTCCCCCAAACACTATCAGCTTAGCTCCGAAGAGTAGATTTGGATCACATAGGTCACAGAGCAATGTGTCCAACGCTTCAACACTTTCCTTCCTAACCATAGAGGCCTCATCCCAGATCAACAGTGCAGCTTCTCATAATAGCGCGGACATACTACCTTGTTTTGGAACGTCACGTGATAGTGAAGAGTCCAAGTCCAGAGGGAGTTTAAACATTGACGGGGTTTTTGGTTGGCTACTTTGGAGTGGAATGGAATGGATTGAGTCCATTCAAGTGTTTGGTTGGGTGATTTGGGATGGAGTTAGATACCCAATGGATTCTAACTTCACCCTAACCCCTTGGAATCCCATATACCCACCCTCCCCCCTTGGATTCAAACTCCATTCCCCCCTTGTATGATTTGTGGTGAATCAAACAAGATTAGCCAAGTATGGATTTAGAACCTCACACCACCATACTATCAAGCTCCATTCCTGTAACACTCCTATACTCCAAGTGCCTTACCAGGACCACTTAAGGCATAGGACCACTTAAGTTCAAATCCCAAAACTGATAAAATAAAATACAAATGTTCCTCAAAACTGTCAAACCAACTAAATCAATGTAAAAGAATGTTTTGACACAGCGGAAGACTTCTAAACAACTCGTGATGACTCAACCCAGCTATCCCATGCGCATTAACTCATACCTGCGCAATAACTGCTCACCATCCCCGAATGGATCACCACAATATTTAAAACAATTAAACAGAGTCAGTACTGATAACACAAAACAACACAGCTGCAACAAAAGCAATACAACATCCAATCCAACCAAACCAATCTACATATACCGTCACACATCTGACTACACACTAAAGTGTGTAGTTCTGCCAGAATACTCATCGCAACAAGTATTCCACACCGCCAGTGGGGGACCGCAACCATTCCCACTTAAGCCCCGCTCATCTCATCTGAGCGAAAAACCTAAGTTCCTAAATGTGCACATCCCTTCTTTGGCGGGTTCCACAAAAGGCAAATCAAGGGCGTGAAGGCGTGAAGCCACTCCCACAAGTGACTCCACTCAGCCCAGGACGCACCTCGCAAACCATAGACAATTATACAACAACCATATTATACTATCAACAATCACCAATTCCACAACCAATATGATATACAACAACAACAACAACAACAATAACAACAACAACAACAAAAACAACAACAATCGATTACCAACAATGCCATGTAAACAATACTGAGTAGGCAAACCCTACCTGGAATAGCAATCACATGAGACCGTCACAGCAGCTAATCAAAATCCTTCCTCTACGAATCCTTCTCCTATAACACAAAATCACATAATTACCACCCATTCCTCATAATACACCCAAAACCCCCCAAATCTACCCAATTAGGGTTTAAACAAACTTATCAAAACATTATAAATATTATATAAGAAGCTTACCCTCGACATAACAATCACAACGGCGTAAAGAACATGACAATCCGACAAACCAAGCCTTGGGATTTGCTAATAATGCGATGAATGTGAACTACGTAGCTCCTTTCTTTTCTTTGAAAGGTTTTTAGAAGATTAAAAGTGATTAATCAAAGTGACGGAAACCCTTTTATATTAATCTCGCATTATTAACAAAACCCGGCTAAACAACCCGTAATACGCATTTACTCGATCGAGTAAGTGACTTACTCGATCGAGTGCCCCTTACTCGATCGAGTGTCCCACATACTCGATCGAGTACCCATCACGTCAGCTAATGTTTTGCCTAAAAAGATACTTACTCGACAGAGTAAGTCTCACTCGATAGAGTACCCATAGACATAGAAAAGCGTAGTATTACAGTCTTCCCTCTTTAAAAAGAACTTCGTCCCCGAAGTTCAACCCATAGATAAAAACAAAACATACTATCTCCACTCCGACACAACAACATAACCAAACTCAAAACAAAACTCAAAACACAACTCCCAAACAACACTCAAACCGACTCAAGGCAACTACTAACTGTACTAAAACCAACATAAAACATAGAAAAACCTTATGCGGCCATCTCCTACCCCTCTAAAAGAAACATGGTTACGTCCCTGTAACCACACATACCTGATCAAAAAGAGACCGATACCGCTCCCTCATAGCCTCCTCCGCCTCCCAAGTAGCCTCCTCAACCTCATGGTTAGACCAAAGAACCTTAAGCAACAACGTTTCCCCATGTCTAGTTTTCTGAACCTTGCGATCAGGAATAAGTTTTGGCACCTCAAGATAAGACAAGGACTTATCCAACTCTATGTTCTCAACCTCTAACACGTGTGATGGGTCACTCACATACTTCCGTAATTGAGACACATGAAACACATTATGCACTCTATCCAAAGTTGCTGGCAACGCTAACCGGTAAGCAATCTCACCCACGCGATCCAAAATCTCATATGGTCCGATAAACTTCTGGCTCAGCTTCCCTTTCTTACCAAATCTCATGACCCCACGCATAGAAGACACTTTCAAAAGAATCTTGTCTCCAACCTGAAACTCTATATCACGATGTAAATCTGCATAACTCTTTTGTCGATCTTGGGCCGCTTTCATCTTTTGTCTGATCAGCTTAATTTGTTCTACCATCTCCTGTACCATCTGTGGTCCTAAAACCATTGCCTTAGCTCTATCATCCAACCAAATCGGACTCCAACACCTCCTCCCATACAAAGCCTCAAATGGTGCCATACCAATACTCATGTGATAGCTGTTGTTATAAGAAAACTCAATCGGATCTGATACGTGCATTTTGTATAGTCTTTTTAGCCTATTTCAGCACGTATTTCTATGTACTATCGTACTATTTATATTGCATTTTGCCCCCGAATCGGCTACTTTGGTTCGTTTTGTCCATTTTGTAGAAATGAACGCGAAAGTAGTGGAATCGTACAATTTTCCTCCTTTTTGCATGCAATTTTAGGTGACGGGATTTTTCAGAGTGAGACTTTGCATTGGGATGCGTGAAGGCACAGTCTACGAGGCAGTCGGTCACGAGTTTGAGCTGATTTAAAGGAAGAATACTCGATCGAGTGGTTTTATTACTCGATCGAGTGGTTTCTATAGCTGGAGTTGGTCGATCGAGTAGTTTTATAC
Source organism: Silene latifolia (assembly GCF_048544455.1). Classification (NCBI taxonomy): domain Eukaryota; kingdom Viridiplantae; phylum Streptophyta; class Magnoliopsida; order Caryophyllales; family Caryophyllaceae; genus Silene; species Silene latifolia. The sequence goes on from NC_133526.1 coordinate 88,635,625, forward strand.
TCGATCAAGAAGAGCTGAAAAGTGAGGTTACTCGATCGAGTAACATTTATGTTTGATCGAGTAGATCTCTTGGAGTTTTACTCGATCGAGTGGTTTCAAACTACTCGATCGAGTGGTTTCAAACTACTCGATCGAGTGGTTTCAAACTACTCGATCGAGTGGTTTTTGATGGCGTGGGCTTTAATTAGCCCGTGAACTTGTTTTAGCTTTTGGACTTAGCATATTTTCTATTTAAGCATACGTCAACTAGGTCATTATCATCTTTTTATCTTTTATCATACATTCTATTCTATCTAGTTTTTCTATTTTACACAGAAAACACTGCGTTATCTTTTCTTCTTTACTGTAACTTTGCTTTCGAGGTTATTTAGCTCGGATTTGTTCGTTCTTTACGCCGGATTCTTGCAATTGTAATCTATTTCTCTCTATTAATAATAATCTCTCTTTTATTCGTCTTAATTACTTGTTCTGCTTCCTTTTACCTTTTATGCATTTTTATTATTGTTTTATCATGTTGAATGTTGGTTATTTCTTTGGTATTAGTATTGACAGTATTAATAGCGATATGAGTAGCTAAATCGGTTTCATGTCGGGATTAGGGGATCTACGGTAGAAATGTGATGATGTAGTAAATAAGTTAGACGAATTAATTGTGAGATTCTGTCACCATAGCAATATAACTGTATTTACCGACTTAGTTGAGTGCACGCTTCTGAATCACGCTTTTAATCTGGTTAAATTTAATCCTGGATCGGAAGATTGGACTAAATAGACCTGCTATGAACAGTAGACTACCCTGACGAGGACGGAAGTTAAGTTAGTGGAATTTAGGATAGAAAGTGGACCGGAAGGACCTTTCCATATCCGTCTCGCAGTAATTTATCTAATTTGTTTACAATTGAGTCACTGGACTACCGTAGTGAACCGAAATCCTGACATGTTCCCTCTTTATTGATAGTTTATCACCCTTTTCTGCCTTAAACTGCTCTTTCCTTATTTCTCTTCCTTTAAACCTTTTTAGTTTACAAATCAAATTATAAACACCCCCCATTTGTGACAAAATAGACGGACTCTTACAAATATCTTGCCTACCTGAGGAGATCGACCTGACTTCCCTAGCTATATAGTTAGTTTAGTTAGTTATTTTATATAGGTATACGACAGCCCTGTCAAATTTTGGCGCCGTTGTCGGGGAGGCAATTGCCCTATCTGTCTTTGTTTCGTTTATTTTATCCGTCTCAGGGAGTTTTTTATTCCTTAAGGCAGTTCTTATTTATTTTCTTTCAGTGTTGTGTATGCCCAGGTCAGACGGGTTTGAGTTAGCTTCAGCTGATTCTGAGCCGGAGAGACTGTTCAGGCATAGACTCCGTCTGCAAAGAGAATCACAAAAGGAAGACTTGAGTACTTTCGAACCAGAGCTTCAACATTTCCTTTTTACAGAAAACCCATCTTTTGAAGAAGATACTTTCAGTTCTGTAAACCAACCAGTAAGGATGCCGAACATTGCTAGTCACTCGGAGCCTAATGCATCATCAATTCCAAAGGGTTTCAATCTCCAGACTGAGGATGGGAATACATTTGACATCCGTCCGTCATATATCAATCTGGTGGAGAGAAATCTCTATAGAGGTTTGGCAGATGAAGACCCGATGAACCATATGGAGGTCTTTAAGGATTACTGTTCTACTATCCCCGCCACAAAGGGGGTAACTCAAGACAAGATTAAGGAAGTTTTGTTTCATTTTTCTTTGACTGACTCAGCTAGGGAGTGGCTGACTGATTTAGACTGTACGGCCGTGGGGGTCAGAGACTAGGAAACCCTTGCTCTTGCTTTTTATAAGAGATATTTCCCTCCACAGCGCACCAATCAGCTGAGGGCAAAGATCACAAGTTTCAAGCAGGCACCTGATGAGACTTTCTATGAAGCATGGTCCCGTTTTAAGAAGTTAGTGAGGTCTCTTCCTCACCATGGTTTTGACCCGTGGTTTCTGTCCAACCAGTTCTACAATGGATTGTACGATTATCACAGAGCCATACTTGATGCATCATCTAATGGAAGATTCCAAGAGAACACTGACGATGATAAGGGGTGGGCTCTTATTGAAGAGATGGCGAACCACTGTGCTGAGTATGGAAACCCGAGGGATGGTATTAGAACAGTTCATGCAGTCGATAAACAAGTTGTGGCTCACTTGGAAGCCATGAATGCCAGGTTCGATAAGTTGGAGTTGCATTCTGCTGGGGAGCCTCAGACAGTCCATTTGCTTACTAGAGGGGAAACTATGACATGTGAGAGGTGTGGGAGCAATGACGGTCACACTGCTGTTGGCTGTCTTACGGAGAAGGAACAGGTCCTTGCTTTTCAACAATATAGGCAAGGAGGGGGTTCTTATTATAACAACCAAGGGGCAGTCCATCCCAATTTGAGGTGTACATGTCAAAATGTGCTCAATCCTACCCCTCCTCCGCAGCACCAGCAGTCGTATGTCCCTCCACATAAGACTCAACAAGGCTTTCAGAAGCCTCCTTCCTTTCATACACCTAATCAAGGTGCATCATCTTCCGGTGGGGTAAGTGAGCTTGGTGAGTTGAAGACGATGTTGCAGTCTTTGACAAAGCAGTGGCAGCTGAGTGATCAACAAAAAGATGCATCTATCAAGGTACTTGAAACTCAAGTTGCCCAGTTAGCCGCGAACCATTCCACAAGGAAACCAGGTCATTTACCGTCACAAGCTGATAAAAATCCATATGAGACGATAAATTTAATTAATTTGAGGAGCGGTCGTTCATATGAGGGACCGGACGTGTTGAAATCAGGTCCGAGGAAGGTTATTACTGCTGATGAACAGTGTTCTGGTGAAGAAAAAGAGCTGACGACAAATAAAGTACTCGATCGACTGATTACAGGGGGTCGATCTAGTAGAAATGCTGAAGAAAGGACTCGATCGAGTGAAAATTCTACTCGATCGAGTGAACAGGAAAAAGAACTTACTCGATCGAGTGAAATTTTTTGTCGATCGAGTGATTTTGTTGAAGAAACAGCTCGATCGAATAGAATTTTTGGACGATCGAGTAATGTAGATAAAGAACAGCTCGATCGAGAGCCTGCTAGTGCTCAATCGAGTGAAAAATCGCCTGAAAGACCTCGTTCGCGAGGAAAGAAGCGGTCAAAGGATTTGGAGCTTGATCCGGCTGACACGTTGGAAGAGAGGAACAAGGGACTCGAGATACTCATCACGGTACCCTTCCCGAGGCGTTGTCAAAGTACTAAGGCTAATCAACAATTCGGCAAATTTGCCGAAATCCTGAAAAGCTTGCAAGTCACTGTGTCATTCGCCGAACTGCTGACACAGGTACCCTCTTACCTTAAATTTATGAAAGAAATTTTATCGTGTAAGAGGCACATTAATGATCATGAGACGGTAGCTTTGACCGAGGTAGGGCGGCCCTAGTTCAGAATAAGTTACCTCCCAAACAGTCAGACCCGGGTAGTTTTTCGATTCCGTGTCATATTGGTACCCATTTGATTGATAACACGTTATCCGATCTTGGGGCTAGCGTGAGTGTCTTACCGCTGTGTCTGGCTAAGAGACTTGGTTTGACCAAGTTTAATTGCACAAACATGACTGTTCAGATGGCCGACCGTAGCATATCACGGCCACTAGGTGTCATAGAAGACATACCTGTTAAGATCGGGAGATTCTTTATTCCCGTTGACTTCGTTGAACTTGACATCCCCGAAGATGCCCATACCCCTATTATTTTAGGGAGACCATTTTTATTTACTGCTAGTGCAGTAATAGACGTCGGGGGCAAGACATTGACTTTTCAGGTTGGGGACGAGGAATTGATATTCCATCAGTCTAAGTTCTGAAGGGCTCCCATGCAAGCTCAGCCTTGCAATGCCCTCTCTTCTGTTTACCCTCCTATTGACACTCCAAATGAAAATTTGGAATATTGTGCTGCTATTGATACCCCTCCGCCTCAAGTAGAGAGTAAAAAGGAGGAAAGTTCGTCTGTTTTCCTTGCTGCAGGTACATATGAAAATAACGTAGGAGCTGTCAAAGGGTATTGTGCAATTAATGTCAGTAAAAGTGGGAGTGATGATGTTAAAGCCGGTGAGAAAGGAGTAAGGATGAGAAAACTCCGCGCGTACGTGGATGTCAACTATTCTCCTCCTAATGACTCAAATGCAAGCTCGTGGAAATTGAAGAGGACGATTAATGTTGTTGAGATGACGTCCTCCAGGCAGAAGCCCTCCGAGGGGCTACTGAATTGCCTTGAGAAGTGAGCGGGGAAAATCCCCGTGTAACAAATTGTAAAAACAATTTTTAATTTCCCGTTGAACTTTATTTATTGCTTTTAATTAGGACAATTAGAATTTAGACAATTTTTAGCATAGATTAGAGACTATAGACTGTTACTTTACGTATTTGGTATTTTGGGATATTTTTGCGAGTGTTTTTATGCAGGGTTGGGGAAATTTACGCAAATTTAAAGGAATATTAGAAAATTCAAGAGCTTACACGAGGAAAAGAGCTCGATCGAGTACTTTTTGTACTCGATCGAGTGAAATGTGTTCGATCGAGTGATTCCATTTTACTCGATCGACTGAAGCTGAAAAGGGGAGTTCTCGATCGAGTAACTTTTTACTCGATCGAGTAGATGCATACAAGAAGCTCTTGATCGAGTAGTTTTAAACCACTCGATCGAGTAATTTGGGAAATGACACGCAGGGAGTTTTCTTTAACTTCCTTCTTTTTCTTTGTTAATTCATTCCCTTCATTATTTTCGACCCCCTTCCTTATTTGCGATCAAATTACCCCCAAAATCCTCCATTTTCTTGCCCAATTGCAAAATCCGTCACCTACACTGTGCTTATTGCTAATTAATCTTTCATAGCCCTCTATTTCTCCCTTGATTCGTGCTATGTTACTCGGTCAATTGAGGACTTTAGGGTTCCGCGGTTTTTCGATCAAAAATCGCCTATTTTGCTTGTTTCTTGTCGATTAATTGTTCTTTGTGGGTTCTATATCATCAAGTAAGTGATCCTTACTCTTCTTTATCCTTTAATTTCTTTAATTTTTGCTTTTTATGAGGATAATCAAGGATTAGGGTTTCGATTTTCCATTTTGGGTCGAAATTTTCGACTATACTTTGGATTTAATGCTTCATTTAGCTTACTTGATGCTTAATTCCCGTACCTCTTTGATTTTTGCATGTTTAATTCGAATTTTTTGAGATAATGGCGATTAGGGTTCGTCTCAGTCGTATTTTCGACTGTCGTTGGTCTGTACTGCTGGCTATGCTTAAATTGCTTCAAATGTTGCTTAATTTCCTGTCCATTGATGCCTGCTACCCTTTCCCTATCGCTCTTTACTCGTTTTCATTCGAAATTTTTGAGGAAAAAGTTGGGAATTTTTGTGCTGTAGGTCAAATTTTTCGACTGGTTAGGGGAATTTTCATGCCGACTTCATGCTGTTTTCACGCTGTTTTCATGCCATTTTCTTATCAAATTCCCCTGCCCTATTTGTTCAGGATGGATTCTAGCTCGATGCCCTCTTCGAGCTCTGCTGCCACTCTGTCCCTGTCTCTGTCTGAGACGGTAGTCCCTGCTGTTACTACCGTCTTCGCACCTACCAGTACCTCTGTTTTTTTAGTTTCTACTGTCGGTACTGTGCTCACTACTGCTAGCCCTGTTTTAGCTGCCACTTCAGTCACCACTACCACTACTGCTAGCATTTCTTCCTCAGTGGCAGCCACAGCCTCTACTTCAGCCACGGTGAGCACACCTGTGGCGGACTCACCAGCAGTCGCAGCTGCTTTACGGGCGGCCCTAGTTCCTCGTACCGTCACTGGACGGTCTTCTACCTCAGGTTCAAGAGGTCGGGGCCGAGGTCGTGCTCGTGCTCGTGCTACGCCAGTTCCTAGTACTTCTGCTACTCCTTCTGGTGGCACGGTTACCATCCGAGGGGACGACTCCCTCGACTCCCACCCTGAGTACCCGCAGGTAATTTTCATTAAAGGTGTACATCGTAAGAGGTTTTATAACTTAGTTGGCTGTGAGTTTCTCCCTACCCATTTCTTAGACTGTCCGGCACTTGAGAGGCTCGGTTTCTACGAGCCAGTTTGTCAGCTTTTACGGGGCACGGGGATGGCCGGACTCATCACTATGAGTGGCCATACCTTTCTGGAGCTAAGCCTCGAGTTCTTCAGCTCCTTCACCTTCTCCTCCAGGGCACACGACGCTGTCCCCACTAGTCTTTCCGTGTCTTTCCGATTGTTCAACCGGACTTTTTCGATGACATTGGAGGAGTTTGGTACCAGACTCGGCCTTTCCTTTACGGGCGACACAGCTGCCCCTAGGAAGGTCATTCGTCAGCTTTGGCGGACCTTGGCCCAGACCACCTTTCCCGAGCCGTAGGGAGCCAAACAACATCAACAACAACGAACTCTCCATCTTAGGCGGTTACCTGAACATTGACTGCGATGGTCCTTTTACCCTCAACATTTCCTATCTGACCGCCCAGTACTTCCAGGCCCAGGGGGAGAAGGTCACGCAATCTATTGTTTGCGGTGGCATAGCCACCATTCATGTCCGTTCCCTCTTCCCCGTCTGGCCTCGTGACTTACCGTACCTAGAGGGAGATAGGTACCTGAGCCTAGCGTCTATGCACTCTCAGACCTGGCTTACTTCTGACTACCGGACTTGGAAGATAGAAGGTTCCTTGTCCGTGGACCTACCTTGTGACACCCTCCCTCGTCTAGCCCCTTTGCCTACTGTTGCACGGGGAGCCCGTCTTCCACCTCTACCTGACTACCACCTCCAGGTCCGCTCACCTACTACTTTGCCCGCCGCTAAGAAGCGGCGTAGACTTGAGACCGGAGAAGGATCTGCACCTTCCACGGGTGGCCAGACTTCCACGGCCACACCTACCCCGATCCCTACTCCTACTCCTACTCCCGCACCCGCCGACCAGACACAGACACAGCCGATCCTACAGGCTAATTTTGTACCTCCACCACCCTTTGAGGCGTCCTCGGTCATGGACCAAGGGCGTCGTGACGGTTTGTTACTCGAGATTGCAGAGAGACGGGCTCGTCACAACGCTTTGACTTTGTTCCCTCTATACGAGTACCACTTGAGGCGACACCGTCCGATCCCAGAGGGTTGGCCACACCTTTCCTTTTACCGGTACCCAGTGAGGGGTACCCGGAGTCTGCTAGTGAGGAGGAGGAGGACGAGGATCCGGCGGCGGCGGCAGAGAGAGCTCGAGCTAAGCATAGGAGGAGGAGAGAGCAGGAGGTAGACACGGACTTCACGGTGACGGTGGAGGACGTGCGTGAGAGTGACGAGGGGGCTGCCGAGTAGCTGCTGGTTTACTCACTTCCCCAGTTTTCTGGCTGGTTTGGGGAAGTTCGTGTTTTGTATGTCCATCTCACTCTTTTATTTATTTTTGTCTCCTTTTTTATTTTATTGTTTTTTATTCTTTATTGGTTATGTATTCCCGTTCCCCTGTATATATCTGCTGGTGTATGCTGGAGGACAACGAGGGCGTTGTCCGTTTTGGTTTGGGGAGGGTATTGCATCCTTTTGAGTCTGCATTTGCATTTGTTTTGCATTCACGTTTATTTATTTCAGCTTGCATTGTTTGTTTATTTCATTAAAAAAAAAAAAAAAAAAAAATTGGAAAATTTCAAAAAAAAAAAAATTCAAAAATACTCACGTTTATTTTTGCATATAGGTTGAGTCGGAACGGTTGATTTCCGTGATGATATTGCACTATAACTTGTCATTTTTCTTGAGCCTTACACTTCTTTTAATGGTTATTAGCTTTGTCATACGCATAGTCTACGAGTTTTTGTTCAAATATAGCTGACTGTTTAGACTTGACCTGATAAATTGGCAACCTACTCCATAATTTCTGAGGTTTAGAGCTCATAACTGGTGACATTCATGACCAGTTCATTAGGAATTGAGAGTAGTATTCCTTGCATAGCATGTTCATCATTTTTGCACTTTTATGATATTCGATTTCTTGTCAAATGCACACATTAATTCGGGTTTGTGGTCGGTGTCACATGCAGGGAGGTGCTTGCAAATTTTTCCCCTTTTCTTATTTCTTTCACCCATTTAGCTCCACTTAAGCCAAAACTTGCCTTTTTGACCCATTAGCTACATCCCAAACTGAGCCTGCTTAGTCAAGCTAGTTTAGCATGTCTTTTGTGGTATATTTTTCCGTCTGCAGTTTGGCTCGTGTGTATATGATTGGAGTTGGTGTAAATTAAAGAAAGGAGAAAGAAAGAAATAAAAAAAAGAATTGAAAAAAAAAAGAAGAAAAACGTGAAAAAGAAAAGAAGAAAGAAAAAAAATGAAAAAAGTTGTGTTTCACGTGAAAGAAAAACAAAAGTTGAAAAAATATTTGATTTGTTTTTGGTTGATTCATTTAGACGGTGTTAAAAAAGGAAAGTTTGTGACCGTCTAACTCCTCCGTTCTTATTCCATATATTTGAGGAGATTGTGTATGAGATTAGTGAGCTGTGTGCCAAATGAAGGGCACTTGTACTTTATTTTTTAGTCAGTTGAGATTTGGACGGTCTTATATGGTCCTGTTTAGGAACTAGCTTGACGCTTTTACCTCCACTTTACCATAACTTGTTTTGCCTTTTCTCACCTGAACCTCACTATTCCCATATTATTTGTAAGCCCTCGGCTGTGACGGACATTATTGGTTGGAGTGTGTGCATTAGTACTTGAATCGTCTTTCATTTTTTTTGCATGCATGCTATGTAGGTCGCAGTTAGGTGAGTGACTGTTTCTCTTTCTCTCTTTTACATATAACATTCACCCTTTGCTTCATGAGAGAAGAGTGACCACGTGAGAGTCCAATTTTGTTGGTCTTGCAAGGTCGACAGGTTGGCTATATTTCTGAACAGCTTATAACTCGTTTGCGTATTGACTACTTAGCTATGACTGTTGATTTTTGTTGCATTAAATTGGTTCAAGTAGACAAGTTAAGCTAGCTCTGAGTTTTCATTTCCGTTCCATCAGTTGCATTTTAGTTTACTCGAGGACGAGTAAAGGTTCGGTTTGGGGAGATTTGATACGTGCATTTTGTATAGTCTTTTTAGCCTATTTCAGCACGTATTTCTATGTACTTTCGTATTATTTATATTGAATTTTGCCCCCGAATTGGCTACTTTGGTTCATTTTGTAGAAATGAACGCGAAAGTAGTGGAATCGTACCATTTTCGTCCTTTTTGCAAGCATTTTGAGGAGACGGGATTTTCCAGAGTGAGACTTTGCATTGGGATGCGTGAAGGCACGGTCTACGAGGCATTCGGTCACGAGTTTGAGCTGATTTGAAGGAAGAATACTCGATCGAGTGGTTTTATTACTCGATCGAGTGGTTTCTATAGCTGGAGTTAGTCGATCGAGTAGTTTTATACTAGATCAAGAAGAGCTGAAAAGTGAGGTTACTCGATCGAGTAACATTTATGTTCGATCGAGTAGATCTCTTGGAGGTTTACTCGATCGAGTGGTTTCAAACTACTCGATCGAGTGGTTTTTGATGGCGTGGGCTTTAATTAGCCCGTGAACTTGTTTTAGCTTTTGGACTTCGCATATTTTCTATTTAAGCATACGTCAACTAGGTCATTAGCATCTTTTTATCTTTTATCATACATTCTATTCTATCTAGTTTTTCTATTTTACACAGAAAAGACTGCGTTCTCTTTTCTTCTTTACTGTAACTTTGCTTTCGGGGTTATTTAGCTCGGATTTGTTCGTTCTTTACGCCGGATTCTTGCAATTGTAATCTCTTTCTCTCTATTAATACTAATCTCTCTTTTATTCGTCTTAATTACTTGTTCTGCTTTCTTTTAATTTCTGCCCTAATTACCTTTTATGCATTTTTATTATTGTTTTATCATGTTGAATGTTGGTTATTTCTTTGTTATTAGTATTGACAGTATTAATAGCGATATGAGTAGCTAAATCTGTTTCATGTCGGGATTAGGGGATCTACGGTAGAAATGTGACGATGTAGTAAATAAGTTAGACGAATTAATTGTGAGATTCTGTCACCATAGCAATATAACTGTATTTACCAACTTAGTTGAGTGCACGCTTCTGAGTCACCCTTTTAATCTGGTTAAATTTAATCCTTGATCGGAAGATTGGACTAAATAGACCTGCTATGAATAGTAGACTACCCTGACGAGGACGGAAGTTAAGTTAGTGGAATTTAGGATAGAAAGTGGACCGGAAGGACCTTTCCATACCCGTCTCGCAGTAATTTATCTAATTTGTTTACAATTGAGTCACTGGACTACCGTAGTGAACCGAAATCCTGACATGTCCCCTCTTTATTGATAGTTTATTACCCTTTTCTGCCTTAAACTGCTCTTTCCTTATTTCTCTTCCTTTAAACCTTTTTAGTTTAGAAATCAAATTATAAACACCCCCCATTTGTTACCAAATAGACGGACTCTTACAGATATCTTGCCTCCCTGAGGAGATCGACCTGACTTCCCTAGCTATATAGTTAGTTTAGTTAGTTATTTTTTATAGGTATACGACAGCCCTGTCAGGATCCAACCTCTCCTCCCAGCTGCTACGAAAATCCATAACACAAGCTCGCAACATATCCTCCAAAATCTTGATGGTCCTCTCTGTCTGTCCATCTTTCGCATGATGAAATGCAGTACTCATCTTCAAAGTTGTTCCCATCAACTTCTGCAACTCTTTCTAAAACCGTGATATGAACCTCTCATCTCTATCTGACACTATATCCTTAGGCACCCCATGCAAACAAACCACATGCTTCCTATACGCCAAAGCTAACTGTATCTTGGTCTAATTATCTTTCATCGGCACAAATTGAGCTGACTTGGTCAAACGATCAACTATTACCCATATCATGTTGTTACCCTGTTGACTCCTCGACAAACCCACTATAAAATCCATAGAGATAGACTCCAATTTCTACTCAGGTACCTCAAGAGACCGAATCTTATCTTGTGGTCGTCGCCGCTCTCCTTTAACCCTCTGACATGTCAAACAACGAGCCACAAACTCAGCTGTTCCCTTCTTCATCCCAGGCCACCAGAAAGTCTTCTTCAAATCTTTATATAACTTCTCACCGCCTGGATGTACCGAATATGGTGTGCAATGAGCCTCTGTCATGATCATCTTCCTCAATTCCTAATCATTAGGGACACACCACCTGCCATCAAATCTCACACTGCCATCTGTATGAATAGAGAATCTAGATACTGTCCCTTTCTCTACTCCAGCTCTCCACTCCTCGATCTTAGGATCCAAAGCCTGTTTCCTACGAATATCATCATAAAGATCTGGCTCCACTGTCAAGTCCCCTCTAGCATCCTCTTTTTGTATCAGTTGTATCCCCATCTTCCCCACCTCATCTCTCAACCTTATAAAAGACATGGCCGTACAAAGAGAATGCACACTCTTCCTGCTCAACGCATCTGCAACCACGTTAACCTTCCCTTCATAGTATATAATATCCATGTCATAATCCCCAATCAGCTCCATCCACCTCCTCTATCTCATGTTCAACTCCTTTTGAGTGAAGATGTGCTTGAGACTCTTGTGATCTGAAAACACCTTAAAGGTCGCCCCATAAAGATTGTGCCTCCAAATCTTCAGAGCAAACACAACTGCACCCAACTCCAGATCATGTGTCGGGTAGTTCTCCTCATAAGGCTTTAATTGCTTAGAAGCATAAGCAATCACTTTCCCGTTCTGCATCAACACATATCCCAAACTGTTCTTTGAAGCATCTGTATACACTTCAAAGTTCTCACACCCTTCAGGTAATGCTAAGATTGGAGCAATGGTCAAACGCTTCTTTAATGTTTGGAACGCTGTCTCACAACTTTCATCCCAACGAAACTTGTTCTCTTTCCTCATCAATGTTGTCATAGGTCTGGCTATCTTGGAAAAATCTTTCACAAACCGACGATAGTACCCAGCCAAACCCAAGAAACTCCTGATCTATGCCACGTTCTTCGGTGCTTCCCACCGAGTAATTGCCTCTATCTTTGCAGGATCCACAGCAACACCCTTCTTTGAAATCACATGCCCCAGAAAAGCAACTTCCTCGAGCCAAAACTCACACTTAGACAACTTTGTATACAGCTGATTGTCTCGCAAAGTCTACAACACTAACCTCAAATGCTCCTCATACTCCTCCTTAGTCTTAGAATAGACTAAGATATCATCGATAAAGACCACAACAAACCGATCCAAAAACTGACTGAAAACCCGGTTCATCAAATCCATAAACACTGCAGGTGCATTATATAACCCAAACGGCGTCACAACATACTCATAATGACCATACCTCGATGTAAAAGTTGTCTTCAGTATGTCCTCATCCCGAATCTTCACCTGATGATAACCTGACCTCAAATTAATCTTAGAAAAGACCCCTGCCCCGTTCAACTGATCAAACAAATCATCTATCCTTTGCAAAGGATACTTATTCTTCACTGTAACCCTGTTCAGCTCTCTGTAATCGATGCATAGCCTCAAACTCCCATCTTTCTTTTTCACAAATATTACTGGTGCTCCCCACGGTGATACACTAGGTCTAATGTACCCCTTATCAATCCAATCATCCAGCTTTTTCTTCAGCTCCTCCAACTCTTTAGGACCCATTCGGTACAGGGCCTTAAAGATTGGTCTCATTCCTAGTTTCAACTCAACACTGAAATCTATCTCCCTCTTTGGTGGTAAACCTGGTATCTCCTCCGAAAAACATCTGGAAACTCTCCCACCACTGATATCTGATCAACTGTCGAACTCACCATACTATGGTCTCTCACATGGCATAAGATCAACGGACACCCCTTCCTCAAATAAGACTTTAATGTCACTGCTGCAATCAACTTGACTTTGGGTTTGACAACAAACCCATGATAAGACACACTGACTCCCTTAGGACCTCTCAAAGAGACTCTCTTTTGGTGACAATCTATTCTAGCCTTGTACTTATCCAACCAGTCCATACCAACTATCATCTCAAAACCATCCGAAGGAAACTCTAAAAAATCCACTGGTAGGTCAACCTGCCCAACTATCATAGACACACCCTTATACAGCTTCCCACAAGATACAGACTCACCCGACGGTATAAAAACTTCCTCTTTGACAGACTCATAGTCTCTCAAACCCAAAACTTAGCATGACTCGATGATACAAAAGACTGTGACGCCCTCGAATCAAACAAAAAAAAAAGTAAAGACTCCATTAACAAGAAAAGTACCCGTGATAACGTGAGCATCATCCTCAGCTGCTTTCATCTCCATCACGAATAGCTTACCACTGGTCTTCTGTCCACCTCTCTGGACAGTACTAGAAAAAGTAGACGGCTTAGCAGCCAACCCTTGATTGTTGTTCGTCGCTAGTCTCTGATATGAACTACCGCCATTGCGGTTAGCCCCACCATTGTTGTTCTGACCACCCTGATCATTCCACGACCCAGCCGTCTTGTTACTAGCATAACTCTGAGATGGACCCTAAGAGAAACTCCCCTGTGATTGCCTCTGAAAACCACTGCCCATAGCACTGGTACACTCATGTCTTTTTTGGCCCACACTGCCACAGTTAAAGCAAGATAGACCCCAGCTGCTACTACCACCACGGCCACGCCTATAAGAAGCTCCACCACTGAACCCCGACCCCGAAGAGTAAGCTCTCACCTGGTTATGGCTGACCCTCTTGTAACTACACTAACCACCACCATCACTCTCAGCCTTCCTCTTCTCAGAAGCTCTCTCCCTGTTCTCCTTAGCCATATCTACTAACCTCTCAGCTCTCCCGACACGCTCATATACCTCCTTAACATCAGTAAGGACTCCTACCGGCAGCTTCTCCATAATCTTAGGTGTCAAACCTTTCTCAAACCTCAAAGCCAAGTTCTCTTGGTTCAGCCCCATATTCTCTGCATGCCTAGACTTCTCGTTGAACTTGTGATAATACTCAGCCACTGTCATATCATAAGTCACCTTGAAGTCATCAAACTCCTCTCTCAACTTACTACGCACATGTTCCGGCACAAACTCGCATCGCATAGCCCTCTTAAACTCACCCCAAGGTATAGCAGACATCCCCTGTTTCACATATAGATCGAAAGCACTCTCTCTAACCTTATCCCACCACTCTCCAGCCGCATCCCTTAAGTAGAACGCAGCCTGTTCCACTCTAAAGTCCTCTGGGCAATGAACCACATTAAGTATGTTCTACATCTCTCTATGCCAATTATCAAGCAGAATTGGCGCACCCCTGCCCATGTACTCCTTTCGGTTAAACCTCACTATGTTTATACTCGTCTTGGCGAAATCCACGCCCGCCTCTTTATCTTTCCCGAACTTCTTTAGAGCATCTGTGAGAGCATATTGGTGCTCCAACATCTTAAATATTTCATCAATGCTCATGTTCTCAGCCCTGGCATACAACGTGTTTCTCTTTGGCGGCATCTTGAAACTATATAAGAAAAGGTAAACATAAACACACATCCCATATCTCAAACACATATACGACCTGTACTGAACCTACTCGATCGAGTACCACAACCCACTCGATCGAGTTGAGGTCACTCGATCGATTTTCCCACTTACTCGATCGAGTGCCTCGACTCCAAGTGCCTTACCATAAAGCATCCAAAAACGTACTCTATCGAGCCACAAACTTACTCGATCGAGCTGACCCTACTCGATCGAGTCCCCCAACCTACTCGATCGAGTGCCCAAAAACAGTCTACTGCCCAGAAACGAAAAACACCCCACTCGATCGAGTCAAACCCACTCGATCGAGCCACTCACCTACTCGATCGAGTGCCTCCAAGTCGTTCGAGTCATGCTGACTCGTATACTACCCGCATGCTCAACTCAACACTTACAACCATCTATACTTATATGCAAAATGACAAACATATGTACGATATTTATATACACAACAAACGATAACTTTCTTCACATGTTTCTAACAAGCCACGTTATAAATCATCTATCGTGCAATTACGTTACTCAATCAACATACATACTCATATTATCATCACCTTAAACCACATCATCTCCTATCCTCCACATGCATTCATCCACTGATTTACACAACATATTTCTATATAGATATGCAACATACAACAAAAACACATAACGATCCCGACATGCCCCAAAGTGACCGGTTCAAAGTTGTAGGGCGAGATCACGACTTTAGGACGTCTCCCAAGTATTTGCATTAGCTCCTAACAACTCCTACCCGGGATCATTTTATTTTGACTCCCTAAGTTCATTTGGTTTATAAGTTACAGGTTCCAAAATTGTCGCTCTGATACCACTTTGTAACACCCCCATACTCCAAGTGCCTTACCAGGACCACTTAAGAAATAGGAATGCTACCATCTCGGTTACCCGAGGGAATGAATATCAAATAGACCATAAAGAAACATACTTTAATAAATAAGTTTAAAGCGATAAAAGTTCAAATCCCAAAACTGATAAAGTAAAATACAAATGTTCCTCAAAACTGTCAAAACAACTAAATCAATTGTAAAAGAATGTATTGACACAGCGGAAGATTTGTAAATAGCTCGTGATGACTCAACCCAGCTATCCCATGTGCATCAACTCATACCTGCTCAATACCTGCTCACCATCCCCGAATGGATCGCCACAGATTTTAAAACAATTAAACGGGATCAGTACTGATTACACAAAACAACACAGCTACAACAAAAGCAATACAACATCCAATCCAATCAAACCAACCTCCATATACCACACACCTGACTACACACTAAAGTGTGTAGTCCTGCCAGAATACTCATCGCAACAAGTATTCCACACCGCCAGTGGGGGACCTCAGTCGTTCCCACCTAAGCCCCGCTCATCTCATCCGAGCGATAAACCGAAAATCCTAAATGTGCACATCCCTTCTGTGGCGGGTTCCACAGAAGGCGAAACAAGGGCGTGAACCCACTCCCGCAAGTGACTCCACTCAACCAAGGACGCACCTAGCAAACCACAGACAATTATACAACAACCATATTATACTATCAACAATCACCAATTCCACAGTCAATATAATATACAACAACAACAACAACAACAACAATCGATTACCAACAATGCCATGTAAACAATATTGAGTAGGCAAACCCTACCTGGAATAGCAATCACACGAGACCGTCACAGTAACTAATCAAAATCCTTCCTCTACGAATCCTCCTCCTATAACACATAATCAGATAATTACCACCCAATCCTTATAATACACCAGAAACCCCCAAATCTACCCAATTAGGGTTTAAACAAACTTATCAAAACATTATAAAAATTATATAAGAAGCTTACCCTCGACACAACGATCACAACGGCATAAATAATGTGACAATCCCACAAACCAAGCCATGGGATTTGCTAATAATGCGATGGATGCTAACTACGTAACTCTTTTCTTTTATTTGAAAGGTTTTTAGAAGATTAAAAGTGATTAAGCAAAGTGACGGAAGCCCTTTTATATTAATCTCGCATTGATACCGTCATCAGGTACCAAAAATAAAATACCTAGTTACACTAGCAGAAGCTAGCAGTAAGTAGGGTCGATCTCCACAGGAAGGCAGTCACTATCTACTTGTCTATTCGGTCCGTCTAAGGTCACGATTGGGGGGTTTGAAATGTTTGAACTAAACTAAATAAGATAAAGGTAAGAGAAATAAGGATAAGAGAAATTAGCAAGAGAAAGAGGAAACTAGGATGTTGGTTCATCAATGAACGTCAGTCCATTGCAGTTAAAGTCACAGATTAGTCGATGTGTCGGTCTAAGGGGCAATGAATATCTCCTTCCGGTCTCAGTTCGCCCTAAAATACTATTAGCTTAGCTTCCGCCCTCACTAAAGTATCCTATTGTTCACTGCGGGTCTCACCCCTTCCAACCTTCCTGTCTAGGTCAAGGCTTACCAAAATTAAAAAGGCTAAATGCATCGATTCAATTAGCAAGATACAATTAAAGCAGTGATTAACAACATAGACATAACCCAACGACCAATCTATGAACTAATTAGCAATTATCATTCATTCATCAAATCCCCTAATCCTAGCAGAGAGAATTAGCTAGACATGGTAAAGGGAAGAACAAAAACAAAGGAAAGAGAAATAATAAACATTAAATAAAGAGAAAAGGGAAAAGAGAGAAAATTACAGAGAAAAGATCCGGAAAAGAGAAGAAAGCAATAAGTAACAGTAACAGGGAAAAAGTATTATAAAAGTGATGTCTAAGGTGTACTGTCGTCTTCCTATTTATAGGAAAGACGATTTTATTTGACCTAGAAAGAAAATAAAGCTAAAAAGCCCGAGCCCAATAAGAAACCACTAGATCGAGTGATTTGAAACCACTCGATCGATCAAAATTAAGCTCAAACCACTCGATCGAGTGAAATAAATACTCGATCGATTAAATCCTAAAATGCAACTACTCGATCGAGTAGAAAAAGGAGTCGATCGAACATAATTGTACTCGATCGAGTACTTTCCAGCGCACAATTTTTGCTTCGCGCACTGAACTTCAAACGGCTGCCATTTCTTTGTTACTTGGGCAAACAAGGTGTTTCCGGTGGCGTTGGAAAACTAAGAGGACAAGCTTTCGTCTCCAATTGGAATCACATAAAAATCTGTTGTAGAACTAGAGATATGGCTCTTCAAAGTAGGCACTTGCAATTTGAAGTTCTTCCTTTACTCGCCTAGCTATTTTACTTCTTTGCGCATCTCAAGACAGCTACATTCCCGCTCCAAATTCACTCTTCCTCCAAATTCACTCTTCCTCCAAATTCATGCTAAACGGACGGTAAAAGGCTCGATTTCACTATTTTATGGTCCATTCCTGCAAATAGAACAAAACAAACCAAAGTAGCATATTCGGGGCATTTCGTAGCATAAAACTACGATAATAGCATAGAAATACGTGCATAAAAAGGCCAAAAAGGACTATATAAAATGCACGTATCAAATCTCCCCAAACCAAACCTTTACTCGTCATCGAGTAAACTAAATGCAAATTAATGGAACGGAAAAGATAACTCATAGCTAGCTACAAATGCCCACTTAAACCAATTTAATGAAAGCAAACTAACACTTATAGCAAACAGTCAAATGCAAACGAGTTGTAAGATGTTTATATTAAAGCTGAACCGTCGACTTTGCAAGACCTTTAATAATGGACTCTCACGGGTCACTCTTCTCTCATGAAGCAAAGGGTGAACATATATATGTAAGAGAGAAAGAAAAATAGTCGCTCACCTAGACTACGACCCACATAAACATGCATGTAACAAGAATGATAGACGATTCAAGTACTACACATACACTCCAACCAACAATGTCCGTCACAGCCGAGGGCTTACAAAAAAGTATAGGAAAGTGAGGGTCAGGTGAGAAAGGGCAAAACAAGTTATGGAAATGTGGAGGTAAAAGCGTCAAGCTAGTTCCTAAATAGGACCATATAAGACCGTCCGAATCTCAACTGACTGTAAAATAAAGTACAAGTGCCCTTCATTTGGCACACAACTCACTGTCCAAATACACTATCTCCTCAAAATATATGAATAAAACGGAGGAGGGAGACCGTCATAAGATAGAATAAGCACAGACGGACTCAAAATGCAAACCAGCTAAGATACTTTGATTCCCATTCTTTTGGTTTTCTTCCTGTAACGTGATTCTTGATCTTTTTCATTCATTTTTTTTTCTTTTTTTTTCTTCTCACGTTTATCTCTTTCTTTTTCAATTTCAATTCCTTTTTTTTCTCCTTATATACACCAACTCCAATCAAAATACACACGGCCAAACTGCAGACGGAAAAAATATACCACAAAAGACAAACTAAACTAGCTTGACTAGGCAGGCTGAGTTTTGGATGTAGCCAATGGGTCAAAAAGGCAAGTTTTGGCTTAAGTGGAGCTAAATGGGTGAAAAATATAAGAAAAAGGGGAAATTTGCAAGCACCTCCCTGCATGTGACACCGACCACAAACCCGAATGTATGCATTTGACAAGAAATCGAATGTCATAAAAGTGCAAAAATGATAAACATGCTATGCAAGGAGTACTACTCTAAATTCCTATATAAACCGGTCATGAATGACACCATTTATATGAGCTCTAATAATTAGAAATTATAAGTAGTTTGCCAAAATTTTCAGGTCAAATCTATTCGTTCAGCTAAATTTTAACATAAACTCGTAGATATGCAATAAGACAAAGCTAAAAAGATAATAGTTCAATGTAGGGCTTAAGCAAAAAGACAAATTACAGTGCAATTTCATCATTGAAATCTACCGTTCCGACTCAACCTACATGCTAAAATAAACGTGAAATTTTTTGAATTTTTTCTAATTTTTCAAATTTTATGAGATTTTTTTGAATTTTATGGAAATAACAATGCAATGCATACAGAAATTAAACGTGATAACAGAAGTGCAATAAAAACAACATGTAGACACAAATATGGATGCATAGCCTCCCCAAACCAAACCGTACAATGCCCTCATTGTACCAAAACATGGAAAGGAAATGCAAACTAAAAGAGGAGAAAGTGGAGATGCGGAAAACTCACAAAAAATACGCGAAGTAGGGACCTCCCCAAACCAGCCAGCAACATGGAAGGTCACTAAATAGCTCCATCAGCATCACAGGAAGCGAATCCAAGTCAAAACTACTCGATCGAAAGGGATAAATGGTCGATCGAGTGGAATGGGCATCTAAAACAGCTCGATCGAGAGGAATAGTGGTCGATCGAGTTGTTTCTCTCTTTGCAGGTACTCGATCGAGTGAAATAAATGCTCGATCGAGTGATTTCAGCAGAGAAAGTTCTCGATCGAGTACAAAAAGTACTCGATCAAGTCATCCTCAGTATGTTCCTGCAAAACGCAATAAAAAACAGCCCGCAAAACTGACAAAGCAAGCATCCTGATATAGTCTATGGTACGAAAACAATTTATTACACACGCGACTAAAAGAAATGCTTTAAAAACAACTAAAAATTAAAAATCTCCGGGTTGCCTCCCGGGTAGCGCTAGTTTCAGACAGGTCCCAGCTCGACCTTCTTTTCTTCGAGCCTCTATTTAATTAGCCTGGTCAAAACAGCTCAAAGCGCGCAGCAACCGATCAAATAGTTGCGCATGTGCTACACAAAAATGTAAGTAGCACCACAGTGGAATAAAGATATAGGAAATAAAAATGTACAACTGTTTAAGCCTAACAAATTTCCTATGACAGCTCCTAAATCTGTCCACAAAATAAAGGAGCACAGGAGCAATTAACAATAAATTAGGGTATCGTTTCAGATTAACCAAATTAAGATGACAAGAACGGTGAAAGATCGTTAAATTAATTGACCAACTGGGAGGGGGTAGAGCATCGGAAGAAAAAAAAATGGGAGTTATATGAGATAGCGTACTATTAATACTAACAACAATGAAATTATCGCTAACTACCTCAGGTTGGTTGCTCTCAAAGTCGGAATCATTGACAAAAGAATTTATTACCTCATCCGTGCTAGGAGCAATTACCGACTCAGTTGTCTTCTCGTTACCCTCCTCAGTGGATTCCGTCCCGTAAATCGCAGCCTCAAGCGCATCTAACTCGGCTTTGAAAAGGGGAGACTCACCATAACCGTTGTCATCATCAAAATTGTCGTCTAAAACAAACTCAAGCGACGAATCAATGCTCTCACTGGCCAAATAAATCGATCGAGTATAATTGTTACTCGATCGAAAGCTTTCCCCATAATATTCACTCGATCGAGCACATAAATTAACTCGATCGAGTACTTCCTCTAAGCAACTGTTCGATCGAGTGAAATTTTCTGCTCGATCGAACCTTTCTTCAGGTATTTCACTCGATCGACCAATATATTTCACTCGATCGAGTGATTTTTGCTGTACAGTGCTAAAATCCTCGTCTGAAGCGTCACTAACCGATAGAACTTCGCAATCCGAGTTATCCCAGTCATCAGCATTAGGCAGCACGGGTTCTTCATGGGAAAAACCACTCTCTGCGTAGGTAATGCAGGCTTCCTCTAGTTGTCTGATTTTCGACTCAGCAGCTAGCTGCATCAATTTGCGCACAAACCTGTCTATCATATTCTTGCCTTTTGAGTGCAAGTGCCTTCATCAAAGATTTCAGCTCCGCAATCTCTTCTTTCTGCTTATCAGGGGGAGGAGCTTCTTGTCGCGGTGGCCAGATAAATGGAGGCTGTTGGTAGCCTCGTTGATAGGGTAGATGTGGCGGCACAACTACAGAAGGTTGACTAGCTCGTCTACGCTACTTGAATGCGTAGACCTCGTCGTTCTCTGCCATGCAAACAGCTGCATTGTGCTCAGTAGCACCACATCTCCCGCAGTAAATCACCTGATGCGCCATATAATGGAACATAGGTGACGGGTCAAAGGTACTCAAACCTTCCCTTTGACAATCTTTTACCTAGAACTGTCTAGGTAGGACCTGTAGGGCCTATCAAAACAGCATTAAATCAAAAGATTAGAACGACCACAAGGGAAAAATCCCTTGAGGCTAAAAACAGACAAAATTAAAATAATAAATAAAGTAGTTGCCTCCCCGGCAACGGCGCCAAAATTTGATACCGTCGTCAGGTACCAAAAATAAAATACCTAGTTACACTAACAAAAGCTAGCAGTAAGTAGGGTCGATCTCCACAGGGAGGCGGTCGCTATCTACTTGTCTATTCAGTCCGTCTAAGGTCACGATTGGGGGGTTTGAAATGTTTGAACTAAACTAAATAAGATAAAGGTAAGAGAAATAAGGATAAGAGAAATTAGCAAGAGAAAGAGGAAACTAGGATGTCGGTTCATCAATGAACGTCAGTCAATTGCAGTTAAAGTCACAGATTAGTCGATGTGTCGGTCTAAGGGGCAATGAATATCTCCTTCCGGTCTCAGTTCGCCCTAAAATACTATTAGCTTAGCTTCCGCCCTCACTAAAGTATCCTATTGTTCACTGCGGGTCTCACCCCTTCCAACCTTCCTGTCTAGGTCAAGGCTTACCAAAATTAAAAAGGCTAAATGCATCGATTCAATTAGCAAGATACAATTAAAGCAGTGATTAACAACATAGACATAACCCAACGACCAATCTATGAACTAATTAGCAATTATCATTCATTCATCAAATCCCCTAATCCTAGCAGAGAGAATTAGCTAGACATGGTAAAGGGAAGAACAAAAACAAAGGAAAGAGAAATAATAAACATTAAATAAAGAGAAAAGGGAAAAGAGAGAAAAGATCCGGAAAAGAGAGGAAAGCAATAAGTAACAGTAACAGGGAAAAAGTATTATAAAAGTGATGTCTAAGGTGTACTGTCGTCTTCCTATTTATAGGAAAGACGATTTTATTTGACCTAGAAACAAAATAAAGCTAAAAAGCCCGAGCCCAATAAGAAACCACTCGATCGAGTGATTTGAAACCACTCGATCGATCAAAATTAAGCTCAAACCACTCGATCGAGTGAAATAAATACTCGATCGATTAAATCCTAAAATGCAACTACTCGATCGAGTAGAAAAAGGAGTCGATCGAACATAATTGTACTCGATCGAGTACTTTCCAGCGCACAATTTCTGCTTCGCGCACTTAACTTCAAACGGCTGCCATTTCTTTGTTACTTGGGCAAACAAGGTGTTTCCGGTGGCGTTGGAAAACTAAGAGGACAAGCTTTCATCTCCAATTGGAAAAACCTGAAAATATGTTGTAGAACTAGATATATGGCTCTTCAAAGTAGGCACTTGTAATTTGAAGTTCTTCCTTTGCTCGCCTAGCTATTTTACTTCTTTGCGCATCTCAAGACAGCTACAGACCCGCTCCAAATTCACTCTGATGGAAATCATATTTTAAATATCACATATTTTGGTTTAAATTTTTAGTCATAAAAACTTAAAGATCTTATGCATGCAAAACTAGAATAAGAGTAAGAAAAAATCGATTTCATACCATATGAATATCTCGGCCAAATGGGCACAAATGAAGTCTCCTACCTCACTTGTTCTTGAGCTGTAATGAATATTAGGATGATCCTCCAAAAATCCCAAAGTATATATTCTCCTCTTGATTGCACCCAAGATTATCCCATATCTCCACTAAATAGTATTAGCTAGATATTAGTTTAGTAGTTTACCTTAAAATTGATTACTAACACTCATATATTACATTAATAATATTAGTAATTTGATTGAACAATTTTGATTGAATCTTCTCATATTTTAGATGAAGATTAAAGAGAAGAGGGAATAATACATGAACTTTTTGCATGTGTTGTGTAAGAATAATAATAAGAGAACTAATTCTCTCAAAAGGGAGAAGGGAACACGGTTGGAGCTCTCAAATGCCAAGGATGGCATCTTACTTTTAAGCTTTTTCTCTTCACAAGGTAATATGTTGTGTAAGAGATGTGTAAGACTAGTTGTAGGTAGGCATCATTGTGTCATTTTATCAAATAAAATAAAACAACCATAACCCACTAACACACCCTCCATTTTCGGTCCATATACATAAAATGGACTACCATTTTATTTTGTCAATTTGTCATTTGTCACACAATATGTCACATGTAGTATGATACATGTTATTAATTAATTTAATGCATATTTATCACATAAATATCATTTTATGAATTGATTAAATTACATACAACAAATTGACTAGTGATACTTGATCACATAAATAAAATGGGTCATATAATTATAATTCACAACATCTTGTAATTATAATTAACCATTCATTCTTATCTCTATTGTTTCTCAAACAATAAATAATTTTAGTAACAAAGCATTTTATTACTAAAATAAATCTCATTTAATCCCATTACAATAAGATGATTATTCTCTCTCACAAATTGAATTGTTCAATTTTAAGGAATTGATTAACTTGTATCGTCATACAATTAACCAACTTTACAGATTAGGGCATCATCCTTTAGGTGTGACCTTAAGGGATCAACTGACCACCACCGTCCCATGACAGTAACGTCAAACTCTAGCAAGCCAATCGTTACCGATTAATGTTGATCAGTTGACTATAAAATGAATCATCCCTTACGTATTCTTAAAAAAATGAGATTTAAATATGTGATCATCATGATCGACAATTGTGATCGCATTATTGTCGGGGACACTCCAACACACTCTTCCTCCAAATTCATGCTAAACGGACGGTAAAAGGCTCGATTTCACTATTTTATGGTCCATTCCTGCAAATAGAACAAAAACAAACCAAAGTAGCATATTCGGGGCATTTCGTAGCATAAAACTACGATAATAGCATAGAAATACGTGCATAAAAAGGCCAAAAAGGACTATATAAAATGCACGTATCATGCATTATTAACAAAACCCAGCCAAACAACCCGTAATACGCACTTACTCGATCGAGTAAGTGACTTGCTCGATCGAGTGCCCCTTACTCGATCGAGTGTCACACATACTCGATTGAGTAACCATCAGGTCAGCTACTATTTTGTGTAAAAAGATATTTTCTCGACAGAGTAAGTCCCACTTGATAGAGTACTCATAGACATAGAAAACCGTAGTATTACAATTCCATTCCATTCTGACTTGTTGAACCAAACGACCCCTGAATGACATGTTCGTTCTGTAGGGATATTAGCCGCAGCAACGCCAGACGAAGCTGTGGACAAGAGGATCTTACTCATTAGATGAACTTCCGCATATAGAGCATTGTATAAGAAAGTTTTGCCACTGCCTCCTGGGCCGTCAACAAAGAAAGCACTTGGCTTTCAACTCCTAACATGGCTTATTATTGTGTCAAAAGCATGTTGTTGGCTAGTGTTAAGGGAATTTATGCAAGCAATGAATCATCGGGTATTGGAGCATCTAGTGCATCGGCTGTAGCTCTCATACATTGCACCTC